>NC_139022.1:50486771-50786109 GCF_964662115.1 Mustela nivalis | reverse complement strand
AGTGAGGGGGAAAATTGGGAAGAGACACTGTCAGGTAACTACAAGAACTGTACTACAACTATCCCCAAGTAAAAGCACCAGCATTTTCTTAGTTAATAATTCACAGCAGACAAAGTGCGGGAGCCTAAGTTACAAAGGACTGGAATCTCCTCATTTAAAATCTGCAGTGGCAGACTCCTAAATGGAAGTTTGGGACCCAAAGGAGACTTTGGAGAATGTGGTCCTGGTGTGACCATCATTTAAGCACCACTTTGTTTTGAAAAAGTTGGTCATCTGAAGCAAAGTCCCAAATGGGGTTGGAGGGTGTGGATTTGTGGTTCTCAGACTCCTTAGGAAGGGGCGTGTTTGTTTGTGCCTGTGCACGTGTGTGTGTGTGTGTGTGTGTGTGTGTTCCAGAACTTGTAATTCTGTTTTTTAATCCTTTTTTTAATGGATGCGAATTTGGAAGTGGATACATTTTCTACTAAGCTGCTTGTGTTCCTGTTTCACTAGCTTTTCCAAACTCTACTGCTGGGAGCCCTGGGCTGGCCTGCTTAGGCACCCAGGGGCATGGCTCACGCTGACGTCTCTGGGTGGTGGGCAGCGTGTGCAGTGTTCTGGGCGACTGCGCTTGGGTCAGGAAGGGGCATCCTGTAAATTTTGCCTCGAGCATTCGTGAAATCTTAGACATTTAACCATTTTACGTTTGTCGCCTTTTTATTGCCTGCGTTTTCACTTAGTATCACTGCTAATATTGCTGAACTATTTTAAGATGGAGTTGTAGAGAAAACTAGAAAAAGTGATAAAATGTCCTTGTAACAGCATGTCACTATTTTTGTAGGTAATTAGACTGGCATTTGGGTTAGTTTCTTCTCCCCCCGCCCTTGCCTGTGCCATAGAGAAAAGAAAGGCTTAAGGAGCAAGTAAGACGAAGGAGTTAAATGACTTACTCATGATCTACTTTCTGGGCTCTAAAGCAGATGTGGGGAGAGATCCTATTCTTAATTCTCTGTTCTAGAATGTTCCCTATGAATTTTAATGATTTGTTTTTCTTTCCTGTGTATGAGAGCCCTACAGATGTAGTTTATCTGTCCCTCTGCCCCATCTTGGAGTTCTTCTCTTCTTCAGGACTGACTTTAAATGAGTATTCCTCATCTCCTACAATATTTTCCAACAACTCGAGATACATATGGGAGATTTTAAGGTGTCTTGTGGCTGTTGACGGCATTACCAATGAATTAGGTTTGAGAAACAATGAGTTAATACAAAAGTTGAGAAACCTTTTCAAAGATTGTCATTTAGTGGCTTTTTGTAGCTGCTGAAGTAGGAGTGGGGCCCTGTAGAAACCTCTTCGGACGTTCGTCTGTCGCTTGCACACTCTTCTGGTTCCTGGGAGCAGAGCTTATCGGCCGGTCTCAGTCACACAGCCGCTATATATAGCCTGCAGCTTCTGGTAGTCGGACCAGGTGATCTGGGAAAGGGATCACTTACACGTCAGAGGTAACTCCAGGCTGCCATGTGCCTATCTTGATGTGGCCTTCTCCTGTCTGAGAAACGTCGGGTTAGATTGTTCTTGTCCAGGTTGGGAGGGTACTTGAGCTGATGTTCAACTTGATCATTCTGTATCTGACACAGATACTGTATTTACACAACCATCAAGTTTTATAGACAGACATTGTTCTGGTGGAATCCTCATCTGCTGTGTTATTGCTTCAGACATACATTTTTTTTTTAAACGATCAAAGAGTTTAAGGCATTCAGTTTTGATTTATAAACTGTTACAGGTACCTGGGTGACTGTCAGTTAAGCACGTGAATCTTGATCTCAGCTCAGGTATGAATCTCAGGACTATGGATTTGAGCCCCGTGGTAGGCTCCACTCTGGGTGTGGAGCCTCTTAAAAAAATTTTTTTTCAGTTAGTTTAGGTCCCAGAGATGAAGCTGCTGGGGTGAGTGCCGTCTTTTATAGATTTGGGAACTACTGGACCTGGATCATGGCTCTGCTGGGGCAAAGCCAGTGTAGGTGGAGGGACGTCTGAGTTCTCTGGCCTGCACACTTCAACATTCCTCATGTTTTATATTTGACTGTGACTGAATTTTCCATTTTGCATTAAAAAGCCAAATGGTAGACAATTGGTTTAAAAAAAAAAAAGATCATCATAATTAACATCAAAATGTTTGACTACAAAATGTTGGCTTTTGTTCTAATATTTGGTCTCCATTAGAGATGTTTCATAGACTCATCTTAAAATGTATTTGCCTGTGAAGTTAACTTATGTATTTCACCAAGTCAGGCGCTTTTGTATATTCAACAGTATATTAAAGAGTAAAGGAGCATGGTATTTTTTTCACTGTTCTTGTATAGTCACCTTAGAAGATACACTATGTATCTTTCTAAGTGTTTTCTATGTATTTAGGAGGCATATCCAGCTAGTTATTTCATATCTTTTTTCCTTTCTTTTCTTCTTCTTTTTTTTTTTTTTGAATGGGTAGAAGGGCTGGGCACGATATAAATGGTAAGTAAGCAAATGGCTTTTAACCGTGCTGGATCCTCTCTGTTGCTTCGAGAGGACAGCTGCTTTGCGGTGGAAAACAAGGGGAACTCTATGCCCATAGCTTCTTACCTTCTTTTTTTCCATGAAGAAGAAAAATCTTATTTATTTATTTATTTATTTGACAGAGAGAAATCACAAGTAGATGGAGAGGCAGGCAGAGAGAGAGAGAGAGGGAAGCAGGCTCCCTGCTGAGCAGAGAGCCCGATGTGGGACTCGATCCCAGGACCCTGAGATCATGACCTGAGCCAAAGGCAGCGGCTTAACCCACTGAGCCACCCAGGCGCCCCAAGAAAAATCTTTATCAGCATGGAAACAAACTAATGTATATGTCTTAAAATATGTCATTTTTCCCCCCTTCTAATTTGATGCACTGTATGAGTCAAGATTCACGATGGCATTCTCCTAAACCTTTAATAAAGTATAGGAGAACCATTTTGGGCTCCCAGGAGTCCCTACATCTCACTCTTCGATACATACGGCGGAAGTAGTCCTACGTGTAGTGGGTGCTGGGGGTGGTCATGCTATGTGTCTGCTCTGACAGAGAAAGGATTGTAAACATTATGGTCTGTAGTCTTGAGATTCAAGCTTCAGACAGTCTGCCTTGAATTCTGGAATATTTGCTATTAAATAAGATTTACCACATTCAAAATAAAGCACATGGATTCCCGGCAGATTTCTTTCTGTTCTTTACCAACGGAGTTTCTCAAAGCTGTTTATTGTTACAGGTTTTTTTAATTAATTTTTTTTTTTTCTCCTTGATTCACTGTTTGGTAATAGAATTGACTCATTAAAATTAAAATTCTATGGGTGGATACAGCCGGTTTTAGTAGTAAAGGCAGTGCTTTGAAAAAATGTATTACTTAATTTTATGTTATTTGCCTAATTTGAATTGTAGCGACCAAGTTCTGCACGAATCACAAACACTACAGGTGGTTCATACCTGGCTTTCTTTGGTGTGAGTCATCAGAAGCGTATGTGTGTATGGATCTGCTAGTTCCTAGCTCTCTTAACCATTGGGCAGATAGCTTAACTTTGATAAAACCCAATTTTCTTATACGTAATAGGGGTGGATAGTGTACGTCAACCGCTTAGCACAGAATCTATCAATCAGTATGTGCTTAATTAAGGGTGGTTACTTTTATTAACCTACAGAGAAGAAAACTGACTTGGTCATGGTTGTGATTATCTCTAGGTCATTGTGCTTTTAAATGATTCAGGGAAAACCTCCTTAGTGTTTTTTTTTTTGATTAATTTCTTCCACTTAGATTTTTTTGGTTCCTTGTCTTATTTTTTCTTATACCTATATTAGCAGCTTAAGACATTATTATTCCAAGAGCATTAGAGGACAGTAGAATTTTTATTCTTCCAGGCTATGAGGATGTGGTTCTAATGGTTCTCTTCTGTTATGGTGTGGTGTATATATGTTCCTAAGCACTGGGTATAATTTTAACAATTTGTAAATACTAAATCCCATTTTTTTTTAACTTTGTTTTGTTTCTATTAAGATTTCCAGTTCCCCATAACTCTGCCTCCACAGCCCTCCTTCGTAGGACCCTTCCTGAAGCACACATGTGCTCCTTAAATTAGGAGTGGAACTGTTTTTGACTGTGGACTTTTGGTCCTTGAGAACCACTATTTTGGCCCGAGGGCTGCCTTACAGTGTCAGAAGAAGCAATGTCAGTGCTCAGTATATGCTCGTATCTGAAGGCATCTGGAGCGGATTTGCTGTGGTAGGTTAGTACACGGGCAGGGGATACCCTACGTTCTGTGAGGAATGACTCGGTTTGTGAGGGAGAGAATACCAGTAGCTCAAGACCATCACTGCACAACCTTTGTTTTCTCTCCACATGCAGTCCTTCAGCCACGTTCCCTCCTGCCCTTGCTTTTAGAAAACAGCAGTAAAGGTATAAACAAACAGATGGGCCCCGTGGGTGGAGGCAGCCAGTACCTGTCCCTGGAGTCCATTGGTCTGGCCAGTGAGTTCTAGGCTTATCCATACCCATCCAGTACTAAAGAATTTAGGCCAGAAAAATGTTCTCAGCAGTGTCCGAATTTGTTCCCATTGACCTGCAAATGGGATTTGGGGATTCAGCTCTTTACTCTCTGTAGCATTTGGGATTTGGAGAGTGAGGTATAATTAAAATCCGTGGTAATTCTCTAATCTCCTCTTAGCCTTATTAACAATGTTAACCCTCTACCAACTGTACTTAGCCACAAGGACTGGAGTGTTCTTACCACTCGCTCTTCCTTTTAGTCTTTTGCCTCCCTATAATGATAATAAATTATTATCACTTTGTAAGTACTTATCTGTTAAGGTAATATTTAACGAAAGCTTACTCGATTCAGGGCCTTGATTCTAAGTGCTTTACATGTATTAATTTAATCTTCACGACAACATGATAAAGTTTATCATTCCTGCTTGAGAAATGAGGACACTAAGGCCCAGAATAACTTGCTCAAGGTCATGTGCCTAGTAAGTGGTAGAACCAGATTACAAGGTGAAAGCTGAGGGTGGTGAAATGATGCAAAGCCAGATGAGCACTGGGAAGAAAGGAAGGAAAAAGCCTGGCTGTTCCACAGTAATTAATAATTTTTTTGATACTGCTTTGTTTAAATAGAAAATTAGAATGAGTCCATTCCATGTGATGGGCTGTCAGTCCTTTCTCTTTCTGTGTTTACGTGTGTATTGAAAGCCTTTTAATGCTCTGAAACACAGCAGTGTGTGTCCGATCATTGTTCGAGAAGTTTGTTTGTAGGAGACCCAGGAGCTGTTTCCTCAGGAGAGACATTAAATGAGTGTGCCTGATGTTCACTTCAGTGTGCAACAAAGCCCTAGAGAGAGAGTTAGTCTCATAGGAGGAAGTAGTTGTAGAAAGTCTGGTGTTCATTTTTTATTCCCCACGTGGAAAACTTTTCCCTTCCTCTTGTTATAAAAAATAGTACAGGCTCATTACAAAAAGGCCTCAGAATGAAATTCTGCAATCCTAATGCCCAGGATTAACTTTACCCAATTTGAAGTATGTATTTCTGGACACCATTCTTGTCTGTAAACACACACAGATATATATCTGCCTTTCTTTTTTTTTTTTTTTTTCCCAAACACAAAGTTAGTAATCAGCATTCAGCCCAGTGTCTTGTACATCTTTCTCTGTTAATAGCCTTTTTAAAGGCTTCAGAATATTTCATTGTGTGGATATAACATGTATTTATGTAGTTTCATAAGGACATAAGGACAGTTTCATGCTGTCTTTAAAAACTGTGTGGACACATGCTTCTATAATCTTTTCTTTTTATAGATTTATTTATTTATTTGAGAGAGAGAGAGAGAGGTACAAGCAGGGGGAGAAGGAGAAACAGGCTCCCCACTGAGCAGGGAGCCCCATGTGGGACTCGATCCCAGGACTTCAGGATCATGATTTGAGCTCAAGACACTCAACTGACTGAGTCACCCTGGCACCCCTATAATATTTTATTTTCAGTTGAAATTCATTTGAACTTCATATTTTGGTCTATAAAATATAGAATAGGAACAGTTTATCTGTAAGACAGCTACCAACTCAACATTCAACAGTTTCTGATTCTGCTGTGTGAATTTTTAGAACCGCAAGCCACTCCCATAGGTGGTATTGACGGTCACCTTCAGCACCCGAGCTGTGTCTCTGCTGCTTACCCGGGCCTCATTTCATTTTTGCCACCTGCTCCAAGTAGGCCACACCCTGCTCCTGAAACAGGGTAGGGGTGGATGAGAGAGAGAACACAGAGTCCACAGCACTGCGCCCAATTGGCCAGGCATTGGATCAGTAGTAAGAATATGGCAGTAAAAGTCCACACAGAGCAGTCTAAGACCAGACTGTCTGTCCTTTGTGAATGTGTCCCCCAAGGAGTCATTCTGAAACCAGGTTCAGTGTCCGTGGTGCAGCTAATATACTTCACTGTGGGCAAGGGAAATTAGAGAGTATCTGAGCCAGTGACCCAGGCCCGTGGGGGGGAGTGGTTGGAATTGCTGCCAGCTTCTTTTGAGATAGTTCCAGAGCTCGTCTAGGGTTTAGCTAGGGATTGAAAAGCCCTGGGGGAGGTCAGTATTCTAGCCAAACAAATACAGTACTTCTAGATGGGTTCTTGAAATTTTAGCAAGAGTTTTGGTTAGGAGATGCTTCTATTTTGAATTCTTTTACACATTTGAGAATGTTCAGGTGAGCGTTCTAGATCGTCTTAGAGTGACTCATCCTAATTGTAGCAGAGATGTGATTCAGTTTGCCTTTCCTGTCTAACTTTTCTCCTCTTTTGGCCTCCCGTTCATTACCTGAAAGGGGTAGCCTACCCTTTGGCTACAGCCGATTGGATCCAAGTCCATCACTTGGATTTTCTTTCCTAGAAAGGACGGGGAGGTGGTGCTGAGACTGAACTTTGAACTGGCTGTTCTGAAACTTGGCTCAGCCTTAGGATCCACTCCACAGCTGTCTTCAAGTTTATACCCGTGCCCTACCCACCATCACCTGAAGGCTAGGTCTGAAAAGGACCTAGGCCTGTATGTGTTTGATCAGTTCTCCAGGTGGAGATGGATCAGCATCTAAGTTTGAGACACAGTGGACTGGGGCACCAACTCAGAATACTGTCCTGTTCGCTTCTGACTGCCCTCCCTGCCCCTCTCACCTCTGCCTGGCTTCCGCCCAGGTAAGTAAGATGGACAGTGGAATGGTTCTCCAAGGATCTGGACCTTGAGACTGATGTTTCCTTCTGTTTGTCCTCTGGGACCCAGTCTGCCCTTTCTGAGCCTTGGTTTTCTTCAGCGGAAGACTAGATCATTGTGGTCCCTTCCAAAAGGGAGACTATGAACCCTTTTTGTATTTATATTAATGCAACAAATACGATGAAGTAACTACTTGGTACCAGACATTTTGCTAAGTGTTATACTGCCTGGTGGTGAGTTGTTCTAACTAGGAAAACAGCCTGGAATAGTGTGAAATAGGCACAAGCTTTGTCGGAGTTAATTTTGGGCATAAATCCAATCTCTGCTACTTGTTTTCTCCTTCCTTCCTTCCTTCCTTCCTTCCTTTTCAGGTAAGCTGTCCACCCAGCATGGGTCTTGAACTCATGACTTGGAGATCAAGAGTTGCTGGCTCTCCCTGAGCCACCCAGGCACCCCAATCTCTGCTACTTTGTAGCTTTGAGCCCTGCACATGTTATTTTTCTTCCCTGAGCCTCAATCTTTCCCTCAAAAGTGAAAGTAACAGTACCTGTTTCATAGGGGGAACCTGGGTGGCTCAGTCAGTTAAGCAACTGCCTTAGGCTCAGATCATGATCTTGGAGTCCCAGGATCAAGTCCTGCATGGGGTTCCCTGTATGGTGGGGAGTCTGGTTCTCCCTCTGACACACTCCCCTCTCATGCTTGCTCTCTCTCTCAAATAAATAAAGTCTTTTTAAAAAATACCTATTTCATAGGGCTTTTATAAATTTAAAAATTATTAGGTAAAATTTAACCAAGGATGTGAAAAACCTGTATTCTGGAAACTATGAGGCGTTGATGAAGAGGACACAAATGGAAAGACATACCACGCTCACGGATTGGAAGAACTAATATTGTTAAAATGTCCGTATTACTCAAAGCAGTCTACAGATTCAGTATAATCCCTATCAGAACACCAGTAGCACTTTTTACAGGATTAGAACAAATAACCCTAACATTTGTATGGAGTCACAAAAGACCCTGAATAGCAAATGCAATCTCGAGAAAGAACAAAGCTGCAGGTATCACAGTCCCAGATTCAAGGTCTGTTACAAAGCTGTAATAGAACAATATGGGGCTGCTGCAAAGACACATAGATCAATGGAGCAGCATAGAAAGCCCAGAAATAAACTCATGCTTCTATGGTCAATTCATCTATGAAAAGGAGGCAAGAATATGAAGTGGGGAAAAGATAGTCTTATAGATAAATATGTTGGGGAAAAACATTAGGTTCCTACCTCTCCCAGTCTTCAGCTGTGCCATGTTGACCAAAATGGAAATGACTTAAAGGCATAGAGCCCTGCTTAAGATTTCTTGGGTCCCTGTGCTGCCTGAGAAGCTGCTACATCATTTGAAATGTGATAGTGTGTGTGTGAGGCAGGAGAGTGCATTGCTGAGTAATCAATCACCTGAGTCCACTCACCTGGATGAGGAAGTCTGTAAGTAAACAGCACTCAGGAAATGGCAGTTGTTTTGTTTTGTTTTTTTAAAGATTTTATTTATTTATTTATTTGAGATAAAGACAGAGCACTAACAGGGAGAGCTACAGATGGGAGAAGCAGATTCCCTGCTGAGCGGGGAGCCTGACGTGAGGCTCGATCCAGGGCCCCGGGATTGGGACCTGAGCTGAAGGCAGTCACTGAACTGAGCTACCTAGGAACTCTTAAGCTGAAGAGGTTTGTTTGTTTGTTTATTTATTTATTTATTTGACAGAGAGAGAGATCACAAGTAGACAGAGAGGCAGGCAGAGAGAGAGGGAAGCAGGCTCCCCGCCGAGCAGAGAGCCTGATGTGGGACTCGATCCCAGGACCCTGAGATCATGACCTGAGCTGAAGGCAGCGGCTTAACCCACTGGCCACCCAGGCGCCCCAGCTGAAGAGGTTTTTAATAGAATTTCTCATATGATTGAAGCATTTAATTATTGTTTTAATTTAAAATAGCACAAGGTTCATTTCTAAAAATGTCTACATGGCATAACATCATCATTTAGTCACAACAAGAAAGAAGGAACAAGAAATTGTCTATAGGTGTGGAACCCGAGACGCAAAAAGATGAAGCTCCCCAGTCTAGTTAGTTCTCTCCCCAGAGAAGAGCTTAAAACTGCCATTTTCTGGTGGTGCCTGGGTGGCTCAGTGGGTTAAGCATCTGTCTTCAGGTTGGGTAATGATCTCATGGTTCTGGGGTCAAGCCCTGATGCATTCATAGATTGGGCTCCCTGCTTAGCCTGGAGTCTGCTGCTCCCTCACCCTCTCCCTCTGTCCCTCCTCCAACTCACGCATACTCTCTCTTTCTCAAATAAAAGAAATAAATAAAATCATAAATAAATAAATAAATAAATAAAATCTTATAATAAATAAAATCTTAAAAAAAATCTTTAGCTTAATAAGACCCTTGGTCCTGTCTTCTTTCATCCACCTTGGTTTTCCACAGAGTCCTGGTCAGCCTGTGTGTTCAGTTTCGAGCTCTTTTCTTCCTGCTTTCCAGTGTTACTATGTAGTGTTCCAAGTGTGTTAACAAGGAAGCTTTTGAATCCATAGTGTCCATAAGTTAGAGGACTAACTTTTTTTTTTTCTTTTTTATTCCTTGAAGCACTGAACTTGAACTGTTTGGGTGGCTTTTCTGTTTGACTCTGTGGATCTTGACTAACCTCTTAAAAATAATGACACGAGTGGAATTGAAAATACCAGAGTGTTTCCATGGAATATTTATTTTAGTTCATGTGTATGTGTGGATATGTTTGTTGACTGGATCATGTTTGGTCACTTAGTCATGGATCGCTTTTGTTTCTCAGACCGGGACCAGAAGTGAATTATACCTCCGCATCCCCTCTGCCCAGGTGTGATGTATAAGAAAAAAATCTTTATCAACATAATAACTTAAAAGATCCACTTAAATAGAAATGGGGAGGAAAATGACCTTACATGTCAAGGGGATACCATTGTTAGTTCTTGGGCTAATGTGCTTGCCTACCCCTGTCTATGGCCCTCGATTACATTTGCCAGCTTCTGTCTGAGGAAAGCTAAAACATGGACATAGTCCCCATGTTACAAGCTATTATTTTATAAGCAGCTTTCTTAAATTCAATTTATGATTCTTTTGTGTAAACTGAAACACTCTTGACTTTCAGAGCGGCCATCACTTTTCCCTCTCTCTCCCTCACGCCATTGGCGCTCATCTCAGTCAGCTGTACCTTTCTCCCTTTAGTTGTTTTCTTAAAAACACTCATGCACAGAAACAAACATAATACCCACAACGGCCTCTCACCAGTTCAGAGGCTTTCTTAGTGAATAACTCAGCGTGATTTAGCAACCTAACAGTCTCTTTCGGGAACCTGTGTACCAAGTATTTTCAATAGTTACCGCATCCCATAGGCTAACAAGAGTCATACGTTTTCTGGTTTACTATTTTAGTTCAGCTCAGTTATGATAAGTAACCAGACGTACGTCAGGGTAGGATAAAAAATACTGTGGCATTCAGGCTTAGAATGATGAGATTCCCAGGCCTGGAAGAGATTTCTGTGATTCAGAAGTAAAAGATGATTTTAAATTTATTTCCATTCATTTACAGAATGAAATTTGTTTAAGCAGTAGTTGGTACTGAGAAAGTCAGGCTATTAAGGTGAGGGGAGAAGAGATCACAGTCCAAGGCTCACATATGATAGTCGGAACCAAACAGAAGACATGATGTTTGCTTTCACCTGTCTGTTAAAAGTATATTACAGACTTCCGGCTGTATCTGAACTGTGTTCCCGAAGTTCCTTTACAGAAGTTTCTATTTACCCATGATATACCTCAGTTATTAAAAGCACCTAAGAACTAAGTTACCATGAAAGAATTCTCTCTCTCTCTTTTTTTTTTTTTAAACAATTTTATTTATTTAAGTAATCTCTGTACCCAACATGGGGCCCAGACTCATAACCCCAAGATCAAGAGTCACATGCTCTACCGACTGAGCCAGCCAGGTGCCCCACCGTGAGAGATTCTTGATGTATCTCTGGCATCAGGACGCCACGGGGGGGTTCCCAGTCATTGGTGGTATCTCCTGGTGCCTGGGTGGAGGCACAGGCAGGGTGGAAGTCCAGGGGAAAGCTAGTGTTGGTTTTTCTGGTGACTAGAAGACTGGTGACCAGTAGTTACGATGGCTTGTCTTACTGTTTCCTCACTGCTTCCTATCCTTATGTTGTGTTCTTATCTCAGTAGCGTGGCACATGCATTTGCCTGAGTTCACTACTTGGTGTTAGAGGGCCAGCTGTCAGAGTCTGCTGTTTGAAAGTGTTTCACTGAGGTCTCCCTACATGACACATGTGCTTTTTATTGCCTTTCAGAATTAAAGCCATAGAGAGTCCCAACAAAGAAGATGATACCCAGTGGCTGACCTACTGGGTAGTGTATGGTGTGTTCAGCATTGCTGAATTCTTCTCTGACCTCTTCCTGTCATGGGTGCCCTTCTACTACATGCTGAAGGTATGTTGGCTTTCCCTGAACTGCTTTTTCCCTTCTACCTATGGATTTGCTTTGTGCCCTACCACTAAAATACACTTCCATCTCAGGACCCACACACAGGCATAGGAACAAAGGCTTGAATGTTGAACATCTGTGGTCTGGCCTCCCCTTAGAAACAGGAAGGCCTATTGGCCCAGCTCAGTTGTTTTGTATACTGTCTTGGAAACAGCCAAAGCAATTGTGTATTCAAGATGGGCTTGATAATAAAAGATGGAAATATGGTGCCGTAACCCAGGCATTGCTGATAGTTCAGCAAGATCCTCTCTTCACACTGGATGGTCACACTGGTGTGCAGGAGTCATTGTTCCAGAAGAAAAAAGTTCTTACTTCTTAACTTTGGGGGAAGGTTTGGAGGAAGATGTGAAACGGGCTCTTGGAGGAAGTCATTTTGAGAACATTGGCAGGTGCCATAGTCCGGGGTCTGCCCTGCCACACCTTGTGTTTGGTAGAGAACCAACCTCGGTCACCACCATGTGAGGAAGAGGAGGAGGAAGTTGAAACTGTATTGATTCTGAGTGAGAAAGTTAACACCTTCTAATAGATAGGGTATACATTTTATTGGAAACCTTAAATACTGTCATCCAGTCTTTTTCTTTGTCACTTTTACATTTTGTCTTGCTTCTGTACCTCCAAGTTAAAAAACATTCTCCTGTACTTTTTTCTAAAACAGGTTTGGGCATAGAAGTCCTATCCCTATGGAGGTGCTGAGGAAAATGAGTGGAACTAAGTGGCCAGGGTGGTTCTTCCCGGTCCACTCCTGTTCTGCCCCCTTGAGCGGCATGTTACAGCTTACGAGCATCTCCTCAGGCTACTGGTGGAGCAGAGGGTGCTCCCTTGGCCTGTGGGGCTGTTGAGCAGAAGAGTGATGAACTGTGGTTCCTCTGCTGCCTGGGGCTTCCTACCCACAGCTTACTGGGACCGGCATGCATTGGCATGTGGTTTTCCTCCATCCCAGTGCCCAGCAGAGCAGCTGATACTCCTAGAGGAAGATGAGCTTACAGACCAAAATATTTGATAAGATATTTGAAAAGTATACCCATTTCAAAAGAAAGACAGCATGATAAGTACAAAATCTTGTCAGCAGTAGAAATATTAGAACTAACCGAGACTTCTAAGATAGATTGCTAGCAGAAGAAATACAGCAATATGAAATAGAAACCAGAAAACACAGGAAAGAGCCAAGGGAAAATATGAGATGTGAAAAAGAGTTGAAATAAACAACACACTATATGGTATAAATAACAGAATAAAAATAAATAAGAATAAATAACAGAAAAAAATATATATACACACATACACATATACATGTATTTCAAAGTAATCTACAGATTCAGTGCATTCCATATCAAATACTGATAGCATTTTACATAGAACTAGAACAAGTAATCCTAAAATGTGTATGAAACCACAAAAGGCCCGGAATAGCCAAGTTAGTTTTGAGAAAAAAGAACAGAGCTGGAGGTATCACGTCCCAGATCCCAAACTGTACTACAAAGGTATAGTAACCAAAATAATAGGGCACTGGCACAGCAATAGACACACAGATCAAAGGAGCAGAATAGAATCCTCAGAAATAAACCCATGCTTATATGATTAATTGACTATGACAAAGGAGGCGAGAATATACAATTGGAAAAAAGATAGTCTGTTCCATAAATGGTTCTGGGAAAACTGGACAGACACATCAAAAGAATGAAACTGGACTACTTTCTTACACCATATACAAAAATAAACTCAAAAAGGGTTAAAGACCTAAATGTAAGACATGAAACCATAAACTCCTTGAAAGAAAATAGAGGTAGTAATGTCTTTGACATTGAACTTAGCCACTATTTCTAGATATGTCTCCTCAGGCAAGGGAAACAAAACCAAAAAATAAGCTATTGGGACTATATCAAAATAAAAGCTTTTGCACAGTAAAGGAAACCATGAACAAAACAAAAAGGCAACCTGATAAATGGGAGGAGATATTTGCAAATGACATACCTACAAAGGGGTTAATATCCAAAATATATATAAAATATATAAAGAATTTAACACCTCTAAACAAACAAGCAAACCAGAAACCCAAACAATCTGATTAGAAAATGGGCAGAAAACCTGAATAGACATTTTTCCAAAGAAGACATACAGATGGCCAACAGGCACATGAAAATATGTGTCTTTTCAACATTATTAATCATCAAGTAAATGCAAATCAAAACCACAGTGAGATGTCACCTCACACCAGCCAGAATGCCTAGTATCAAAAAGATAAGAAATGACAAGTGTTGGTGAGGATGTGGAGATAAGACAACCTTTATGTTTTGTGGTGAGAATATAAACTGGTGCAGCCATTATGGAAAACGGTAGGAGGTTCCTCAAAATTAAAATTATATACCATATGACCTAGTAATCCTAGTACTGGGTATTAACCCAAAGAAAATGAAAGCACTAATTCAAAAAAATATATATGCGCTTCCATCTTTTTGCAGCATTATTTATAATAACCAAAGTGTGGAAACAGCATAAGTGTTGTCAATAAATGAATTGATAAAGATGTATATACACACACATTTCCTCTCTCTCTCTCTTTCTTGATGGAATATTACTCAGCCATTAAAAAAAAGAGAGAGAGAGAGATTGCCATTCACTGCGACGTGTTTGGACCTAGAGTGTATTATGCCAAGAGAAGTAAGTCAGAGAAAGACAGATACCATATGTGACTTCACTTATATGTAGAATTTTAAAAGCAAAGTAAACAAAAATCAGAAACAAACATAAATACAGAGAACAAACTGGTGGTGTCAGACGGGAGGAAGGTGGAGAAGCTTAAGAGGTACAAAATTCCAGTTATAAAGTAAATAAGTTACAGGGATGAAAACTGCAAGATAGGGAATATAGTCAATAACACTGATAACTGTGGTGACAAATGTAACTATACTTGTAGTGAGCCTTGTATATTCTGTGTAAGTGTTGGATCACTATGTTCTACACCTGTAACTAAGATAACCTTGTCTGTCAACTATACTTCAGTTACACAAAAGAGACTTAAAGAAACAGTGTGGGAAAAACCAGTACACCCCTATAGAAATGATCCATAGCTATAGAAATTTGCATAATTCATTAATTATAAAAAATTGTGGAACATTACATATAATGGTGGCACTATTTATGGTAAAACAAAAACAAAAAGCTAAATAGTTAAAATTTTTACATTTTTATTTTTATTTTCCTTAAAGATTTTATTTATTTGAGAGAGAGAGTGAGCAAGAGAGAGAGCATGAGCAGGGGGAGGGGAGGGGCAGAGGGAGAGGGAGAAGCAGACCGCCCCCTAAGCAGGGAACCTGACGGGGCTCATACCCAGGACCCCAGGATCGTGACCTGAGCCAAAGGCAAATGCTTAAGCAACTGAGTCACCTAGGCACCTGTAATTTCTTAATTTTGAGTGACGGGACCACCGAATGCCTTGTGAGATAGCTGAAGAATTTTCCTTTCAAGACAGATTTTTTTTAAGCCTGTGGTAAGGTTTAAGATTTCAAAGACTGCTGGATTTTCTGTGTGTTTATGTTATTCAAAGACATGTAGCATTTATAGCAATATTTTTATGATGTTATTTGGATGTCACATATTTTAAACTAGAAACAGTTTTGAAGTCCTTCGTAAGAGCCGTCTAATGGTAGTGCCATCACAGTGCAAGCTCTAAGGAAAGAAACTTGGCTTTTGCCTTGGGTCCACCTGGTTGCTGCAGTGGATAGTGTCCTGTCAGCAGAACCACTCATACCGGGAGCTGACCGCAGACTTCCAGAACGTGAACAAGGCATCTCCTGGTCACCTCTGCTAATGGAGGTCACATGAAGTAAAGAGAGGATCCCAAATATAAGACATAATCACTAAATCATTTATATTTGGTTTTGAAGTCCATTACAAAAATGGCTTTGTAGCAAAATTTCTTCCCTAATGGTAAAAGAAATGTGCCTCCCTTAGTAGTCATCAGTGAAAGTGAGAGAATTTACTGCACGTTCCAAATAGATAATATACTTGAGATGATTAAAAATTGATTATGCTGTCAATCAAAATGCATTCTCCCCAAAGCAGTGCATATTCTGAGTGACTTTAGAGAACAGACTGAGAAAAAGCCTCTGAATTGCAGGGTGGGTAGGAAAATACCTCCTCCCCCTTTTTAAAAAAAATTTATAGATTTATTTGAGAGAAGGAGAGCACACAAGCAGAGGAAAGGGGCAGAGGGAGAGGAGAAGCAGACTTCCCATTGAGCAGAGAGCCTGACATGGGGCTCTATCCCAGCACCCTGGGATTATGACCTGAGCCAAAGGCAGACACTTACCTGACTAAGCCACCCAGGCGCCCCGAAAATACTCCCTTTTAAGGACTAGCATAGACCATATGCCGTTGCTACAATTACATGGTGATGTATGGATGAGAAAAGAGACCTAAGTAAGGACGCATTTAATATTTCTTTTCTTTTTTTTTTTTGTGGCTTTTGACATTCACTTAGTTCTGGCCAGCCCGGTCCCAAACTGTATATAAAGCAGATCCCTGTTTTAGAGATGTGGCTTCTAGGAGATAACTGGATGGTGACAACGTTAGAACTGCGGACAGAATTATCTGGTCGGCTGTAATCCGAACTTAAGGAGTTAGTCCGTTACTGCTCATCTTGCCAAGTGTCAGTTAAAGTAGTACACGCTGTTTGAACTGCATTAAGAGTGGGCTTCGGCTCGCTCTCGGGAGTGAGAGCATCGCCCGGTCTGTCGGCACTTTGAGGGCAGCTTGATTAAAAAAATAATAATAGGGGCGCCTGGGTGGCTCAGTGGATTAAGCCGCTGCCTTTGGCTCAGGTCATGATCTCAGGGTCCTGGGATCGAGTCCCGCATCGGGCTCTCTGCTCAGCAGGGAGCTTGCTTCCCTCTCTCTCTCTCTCTGGCTGCCTCTCTGTCTACTTGTGATTTCTCTCTGTCAAATAAATAAATCTTTAAAAAATAATAATAATAATAAACAAAAAATAAAAAGATGATGGGGAAGGGGCGTCTGACTCTTGATTTCAGCTCAGGTCATGATCTCAGGGTCATTGGATGGAGAGACATGTCAGGCTCTGCGCTGAGCAGGGAGTCTGCTTGTTCCTCTCCCTCTGCTCCTCTCTGTCTCCAATCAGTCAATCAATCAGTCGATCATATCTTTAAGAAAATAATAAACGAATGGTCGGATCTGTGTAGTTCAGAGTACTCCTGGGCTCTAGAGTAATTATGTAGATTAAGAAAAGGGAGTTAGAAAAGCTGGTGCTTGAATATCACCATGAGAGTTGAACAGTAATTAACTTTATTTTTTAATACAAGAAAGCTCTTCCATTTGAAAACTGGAAAATGCTAATGATGTGGGTAGAGAGCAGTAATTATTTTGCTGTCCCAAGACAGTAGCTGAAGGGTACTGGAAAGACCTGAGCAGACCAGGGAATGCCTCATCATGTTGGAGAGGTACAAAAATACAGACGCTTACCTCTGGTTCTATGGTAGTCTTGCCTTAATTCATCCAGAAAAGATGAATTGAATGAGCGTTTCTGGATTACTGAGGGGTTGATGTTTACATGGGCAGATAATACCGCAGAGATTTCAACACCAATAAGGACTGTAGGACTTGGGAATACTGTTGCTGTCTTGAGTACTTTCTTTAAGGACATTAATTTGTGACTTTCCTGAAATCCCACAGAAGAGAAAACTGACTCTTAGGTTGTTTATGACTTTACCTCAAGTCATCAAATGAGGTAAAATAAAATAGATACCGACTGATTCCTAATCCAGTGAGTCATTTCCACTTCACCTTGACCCCGATGTGCTTATAATAGGGCATTTATCTCTTCATCAGTAATCCATTCCTGAAAATTAGATCTTCTGCGGAGGAATACCAGCCAGGAGACTATTTACTGCATTTTTAAATGGTAAAAGTTAAGATGTATAAATCAAAAACTCCATACTGGCTTCCCAAATACTAGTAAAACACAGCAAAATACCCCTGTATAAGTAACAAAAACTCAACACTTCTAGCCCTCCAGTTAACATAGTTGGTAAGAAATTATTGCCTCATATGCAGTGGTCCATGGCACATCTCTTTGAATACTCTACATACTCTTTTTTTTTTTTTTAAAGATTTTATTTATTTGACAGAGAGAGATCACAGGCAGGCAGAGAGAGAGGGGGAAGCAGGCTCCCCGCTGAGCAGAGAGCCGATGTGGGGCTCGATCCCAGGACCCTGAGATCATGACCTGAGCCGAAAGTAGAGGCTTAACCCACTGAGCCATCCAGGCACCCCAAAATCTTTTAAAAAAGGTACATGTTGGTTTTGGGATTTGATTATAATTACCCTATTTAAAGCTAATCACTTAGGCTGTTACTGTTCCATGGCTGTTGGTAGAAGACAGTTTTCTTGGGACAGAGACAAAGCCCCAGCTATCCTGGATGGTCCAGATGTTGCTTACTTTCTTACAAAATATATATGAGGTACATTTTTTCTTTAATTTCAGTTAACACCTATTTATAGTATAAAGTCTGTACAGACTTAAGCAATTGAGGCAAAGTGAGTTACTTACTAGTAAGTGGCAGAACCAGGATTAGAATCCAGTTTCTCTGAGCCTGCTCGTTTAATCTCTATATCTGTAATATGTAATTGCCTTAAAATCAGTTTGTTGGTTGGAGAGGTCTGTATACCTCTAGATGAAGATTTTTATTTTTGTGTTCCTTGTTCTTAATTAGTTTCTAGTTTGTTTCATATATCAATTCCTGGTGGAAGTGTTAAAAATCTGTGATTATGGATTTTCTCCATTTATGTATATAATTCTGACTTTTTAAAAAAAGATTTTATTTATTTATTTGACACAGAGAGAGGGATCACACGTAGGCAGAGAGGCAGGCGGCGGGGGGGAAGCAGGTTCCGCGCTGAGCAGTGAGCCCGATGTGGGGCTCGATCCCAGGACCCTGAGATCATGACCTGAGCCGAAGGCAGAGGCTTCAACCCACTGAGCCACCCAGGCACCCATAATTCTGACTTTTTAATTTACATAATTCAAAGCTATATTTGGAAGCTATCTATAATTATGTAATTATAAAATTATAAAAACAAAAATTACATAACTAGATAATTCTATAATTACACACATAGATACAAAACTGTATATGATTTGTATTTTCAAAGATATGTAGGTTTGTGTGAATCTTCTTGGCAAATTGTTTTCCTTCTTTATCATGATTTACTTATTTTGCCTTAAATAATGTTTAGTTACTGTTAATATTACTAAATGAGCTGTTTTGAGAGTTGGTATTTGATATACTTCTTTTCACTCTTTTATTTAGTGTTCCTAGTTGGCTTTGTCTTAAGTGTGTTTCTTATAAGAAGCATATAGCTGTACTGTAATTTGTTTGTAACCCAGTCTGGTAACGCCTGTCTTTTGAAAGCTTGGACCCTTGCTCTCCTGTGCCTGTATCAAATTCTGATTCATGAATACTATTTTTCCAGAGTTCTGTAGTTCAGATAATCTAGAGAGTCATCTTTTGAGAACTTGTGTTTCGTTTGTATTCTGAGCATAGTAGAAGCCCAAAATCCAATAGAAATTTCTCAGAGCCAACATGGTTCTTGGGTGGAGCGAGCTCTTGGGCACGAATATGTGCATTTTAAGCTCAAGTTCTCTGTTATTGGTATTAGCCCCTTACCAGTTTTGCATCTCCAGAGCAGACTTAAAAGACTATCTTAGAGGGACGCCTGGGTGGCTCAGTTGGTTAAGCAGCTGCCTTCGGCTCAGGTCATGATCCCAGCGTCCTGGGATCGAGTCCCATATCGGGCTCCTTGCTCCGCAGGGAGCCTGCTTCTCTGTCTGACTCTGCCTTCCACTCTGTCTGCCTGTGCTCGCTCTCGCTCGCTCTCTCTGACAAATAAATAAAATCTTTAAGGAAAAAAAAAAGACTATCTTAGAAAAGCATTGTAGCTTCTTGATTATTTGAATACATTCTTTGGATTGGAATAAGAAGGAGTAAGGGTATAGAGTTTAATTATTTTTTTTTCAAGATTTTATTTATTTATTTGACAGAGAGTGATCACAAGTAGGCAGCGCAGGCAAAGAGAGAGAGAGGAAGGGAATCAGGCTCCCTGCTGAGCAGAGAGCCCGATTCGGGGCTGGGATCATGACCTGAGGTGAAGGCAGATGCTTGAACCCACTGAGCCACCCAGACACCCCTAGAGTTTAATTTAATAGCATAAGAAGTGGGAAATTTTTTTCTTTAAGAAGTTGTAAAATGGACAGATTGGGAATCTCAAGAAGTGCCTTCTGTTTTTTTATATCACGTGGGCTGTGTGGAACACAATACAGTTAGAACCTTTTAAATTGAGAGAATCCAGTAGGTTGTTTATTTAACTTTCTAGGGAAATGAGCATGTCACTGTGCAGATCCCCTTTTTTGCTTGGTATCTTGACAAGAATAAGCTTCTGGGACAACTTAAAGTGCTGAGTAGTTGTCATTTGAACAAACAGTAAAACTTTCTTGGACATAAATAGAACATGACAGTTTTTGCTTTTTAAGTTTTTAGGGCATAATTCATGTGTGTGTGTGTGTGTTTGGACATAATTCTTGTCCATTTTTTATCCCAATGGTGAAGTAGAGTTAGGAAAGATAATCGTTTTACTTTATTTCAATGCCAAAAGAAAGCGTTAGGAATGATACCTACATTCAAAGGGGAAGATGATGGAGAGCTGGCTGTAAGGATTCCGGGAAGGCAAAAACTACCAAAAACTGAGATTCTGCTAAGGGAAGAATTCAAAACATGGCCAGGGTATTTTGTCTATAACAGATGAATAAATGTGACAGACCTACTGGGGTAAGCCAGTGAGAACATACCTTGTAGATATGAGGCTTATCTAGACAGAGCTTTCTTTACTCATGCAGGTAAATACTGTCTTCTTCTGATTTTTAAGAGTTCTGATTAATAAAACTTCTTGCAGCTATAAACTAAAAAGTGATTCAAGTTAGGACAGAAGTTAAGCTTTAGGACATGGTGTGTATTCCCCTTTTTTCAGTCTCAGCTTTTCCTTACTAGGTTATTTGTCAGGTGTTTTTTCCATCTAAGAAAAACACACTTGTAGCCTACAGAAAATACTGGAGGGCCGCCGGGGTGACTCAGTGGGTTAAGCCTCTGCCTTCCGCTCAGGTCATGATCTCAGGGTCCTGGGATCAAGCCCCGAATTGGGCTCTCTGCTCAGGGGGGAGCCTGCTTCCCCCTCACCTCTGTCTGCCTGCCTCTCTGCCTACTTGTGATCTCTCTCTCTGTCAAATAAATAAATAAAATCTTAAACAAAAACAAAAACAAAAAAAAAAGAAGAAAGAAAATACTGGAAATGCTGTTGGAGAACATAGCTGATGCAGGGCCATCCGCAGAGCAATAGTGGCAGTGTGTGTGGTCAGGATGCCTGCTGCCTGTCCCATTACCATGGTTACCATGATGTCTGTCTTCCTGTGCAGTGTGGCTTCCTGTTGTGGTGCATGGCCCCGAGCCCTTCCAACGGGGCCGAACTGCTCTACAAGCGCATCATTCAACCTATCTTCCTGAAGCATGAGTCCCAGGTGGACACTATGGTGAATGACTTGAAGGACAAAGCCAAAGAGACTGTAGATACCATCACTAAAGAAGGTAAGACTCAGGGGCAGGTGGGAGGACCTAGGGTGTCCTGGGCCCAAATAACAAGCTGCTTCTCCTCCTCTCCCGTAAGCTTTCCTCAGCTAAATGCTAGAGCAGCTCTGTGATCTCTTGACCAACACTTTGCCTGTTGCCCTTTGCTTTTCCCAAGATTCTTCCACCCTGCTGCATTTAAGATACTGTTTGGTCAGCATATTAGGAAAAAATGACTTTCCTGTGCTGGGCAGAGATTTTAGAGAATCATCTGTATTTATATACAGGTATAATCTCTTTAATTCATCTCAGGTTGAACTGTTTAATACGCTTTTATAATAGGTCCAGAGAATGCCCTTTCACGCCTTCTGATTCATTTATTCAACATTTATTTATTGAGGTGCTTAGTATGTGCCAAGCGTGCTTGTAGCTCTGGGGAGGAGCCAGTGAACCACAGACCATACTCCTTGAACTTGTGAAGCCCCCACTCTTGTTGAGAGATACAATAAAATTTTAAAGTTACAGGATACAGTCAGCTGATGATCTAGAGAAAAATAAAGCAGATAGATAGATCGATAGGGAGTTCTGGGGGCTGAAGGGAAGTTACTAATTTTAAATAGAATGATTTAAGGAATCCTAACCAGAAGGCCATCCTGGATCAGACTTGAAGGAAACCATGGGGAAGGATTTGCTGCACAGAGAAAACTGCATGTGCAAAGCGGAGGCGGGAGCGGTGTGGTTGGAAGGGAGTGAACCAGGCAAGAGAAGGAGGAGTAAGGTCAGAGAGGTTGGGGAGTGGAGTCTGGAGGAAGACCGATTACAGACGGTCTCATAGGCTTCTGTAGAGGCTTTGGCTTTAACCTTGTGAGACAGGTGCTGTTGGGGAACTTTGAGCAGAGAACATGATCCCTCCTGTGCTTTCCCAGGATCTCTTTGGCCACTGTATTAAGAAGAGACTAGGGCGCCTGGGTGGCTCAGTGGGTTAAGCCTCTGCCTTCGGCTCAGGTCATGATCTCAGTGTCCTGGGATCAAGTCCTGCATCGGGCATGGGGCTCTCTGCTCAGTGGGGAGCCTGCTTCCCTCTCTCTCTGCCTGCCTCTCTGCCTACTTGTGATCTCTCTGTCAAACAAATAAATATTGAAAAAAAAAAAAAAAGACTGAAGGGGGACAGGGAGGAAATCAGGAGACCAGTCATAAGGGGCTTGCAGTGATCCACGTGGAGAGGACGACAGTGGCTTGGGTGGTAGTAGTAGCAGTAGGAGGCTGGAAGTCATTGGAGTCTTGGTGTATTCTGAAGGGGGAACCACTAGGATTTGCTTAGGGATCAGACGTGGAGTAGGAGAGAGGAGTCATGCATGAAGCCAAGCCTTTCAGCCAGAAGAGATGGAAGGATAGAATTGCTGCTGAGCTGGGGAAGACTAGATGCATCCGGTTTAGAGGGGAAAACAAGGAAGTCAGTTCTGGACAAGAGACGAGATGAGATCACAAGGGGAGTGAATATAGTTAGAAGAGATGAGGTTTAAGACTGAGCCAGGGGTCCCCAATGTTTGGAGATTGGGGAAATGAGAAGCAGTGGACACGTCCTATTGGTAGTGAGTGGCCAGTTGTGGCAGCAGGAAAGCCATGTGACTGCTGTCCTCGGGGCCAAGTGAAGACAGTGTTTCCAAGAGGAGGGAGGGGTCCGTTGTGTCACATGCTGCAGACAGGTCAAATAAGGTACAACTGAAAACAGGCTGTCACGCTCTGCAGGGAGGAAGGCGCTAGTGATTCTGACAAAACAGTTGGTGAAGTGGTGAGACTGAAATCCTGATCGGAATGGATGTGAGAGATGGGAGGCAAAGCTGAGAAAAGAGGCGAGACTTTTGGGAAATTTCCTGAAAAAGGAGAAGCATGGGACTGCCAGCTGGGAGGAGGAACTAGGGTCCTGAGGGTGTATTTTTCTTCTTAAAGTAGCAGGAACTACATATGTTTGAAGATTAGTGGGAATGATCCAGTAGAGAACAAAAAAACTGATACAAGTGAGGGGAGAACTGTTGGAGCTCCGACCTTAATTAGCCCAGAGGAACTAGGATCTAGGTTCCAAACAGGATTGGTCACAGGGGCACAACAGTTTATGATTTATTTATTTTATTCAAATTTTGGATAGCTAACATACAGTGCAGCGTTGGTTTCTGGGGTAGAATTCCTCACTTACATACAACACCCAGTGCTCATCACAAGCGCCCTCCTGAATAACCACCCACCTACCCAGTCCCCCACCTCCTTCCCGGAACCCTTTGTTTGTTCTCTGTCATTAAGAGTCTCTTAGGGTTTGTTTCCCTCCCTCCTTTTTTTCCTTTCCCCCCATATGTTCATCTGTTTTCCTTCTTCAATTCCATGTGAGGGAGATCATATGTGCTTGTCTTTCTCTGATTTATTTCACTTAGATATATATAGACACACACCCATCTTCTTTGTTCATTCATCTCTTCGTGGACATTCGAGCTCTCTCCATACTTTGGCTATCCTGGACAGTGCTGCTATAAACATTGGGGTGCACATGCCCCTTCGAATCTGTGTTTTTGTACCCTTTGGGTAAACACCTACTAGTTCACTTGCTGGCTCGCTCTATTGCTAACTTTTTGAGAAAACTTCTTCCTGCTCTCCAGAGTGGCCGAGGGAGTTGGCGTTCCCAGGGGTACATCGGTTTCTCACTGGAGTCGAGATGTTGGCAGGGGAGTTTATGTGGTGGTGGGAGCTTACAGAAATCACCCCCTGACTGCTCCACCTTTCTCAGGAAAAGAGCAGGAAAGGTCAGCAGAGAGAGGAAGGGACAGGAAGAGACGATATGAAATCATTGCCTCGGACGGGGTCAGGTAACAACAGTTCGTTTCTGTGGGCCGTCAGCTCTGTCTTGCAGCTGCTCCCCTCTGCCACGATAGTGTGACAGCTGCTGGCGACAAGGACCTCTTGAGCATGGGCGGGATGGCCCAGGCAGTGGGAGAGTGGGCAAACCAGGGCGGTGTCATGGGGCTGCCAGGAGGATTAGCGGCTCACTGGAGATTTGTGTTCAGGAATTTACAGTGAAGCTGGCTTGCTGAGGTGTTCCTTCAGCCACATTCGGCTGCAGAACTCAGTGGAGGGCTGCGTCAGAAACTGTGAAGTGCGAGTGGGACCATGGAGTAGTTAAGTGTCTGACAGTTGCACTTAAACTGTCCGAGGAGGGACAGGAGGACACAAAGGGAGTGCGGAACAGTGGAAAAGAGGGGGTAGGACCGATGGGTTTAAAAGCAGGTGGTGGGGAGAACTCTGAATCTGGATAGCAGAGGGTGTGAGCCTCAAAGGGTGGAAGTGGTGGGGGCCAGTGGGATGCTTGACTCTGAGACTGCAGAGGGACTGTGGTCACCGGAAGTGATGAGGGTCATGGAGTGAGTGCCGGGGTAGGTAGAGAGGTTGGGGTCTGTAGGATGGAATGAAAGGTCATTGGAGGGGGTAGCTGGGAGGCCACAATATTGGAAGAATACAGAAATCACCAATAATTAAAATAAGAGTGGTGTGAGAGAGTGATACTAACTTTGGAGCTAAAGTCTTCAAGAAATGAGGCAGCATAGCTCAAGGGTCGGAGGGGATTGGGAAGAGAAAGCCTGGTGGCATATACAATCTGATGACATGAGATTCTGGACGTGGCAGTGAAGAACTGAGACTGCCTACCCAACCCTCCAGAACCACCTGTACTAGTGTCAAGGAATGAAGAAAAAAAAGTCACCACCGTGGTGGGGTAACTGAGTGATGGGCATTGAGGGCATGTGATGGAATGAGCACTGGGTGTTGTAGGCAACTGAGGAATCTCTAAATTCTCCCTCTGAACTAACAATACACTCTATGTTAATTAAATTGCACTCAAAACAACCAACCAGCCCCCACTTGAGAAAAGCAGTGTCCTCAGGGGACAGCCAGATTTCTGTAAAAGCAAGAAGGCAAAAGAAACATTCGGACAGTTGGATGGAGATAGAGGAGGTTTTGCTGATGCTTCATTGGTTCTTAAATTCCAGAGGGCACAGGAAGGGTTTTAGAAGTTGGAGAAAAGTGGCAAGGGACATAGAATTACTGTTTGTGTTTTGAGAACTTTATAGTAATTAGAAAGTGGAGGTTGAGAATTGGCCTGACCCCAGGGCAGGTGAGTTCCCCAGGACAGCTCTCCAGCGGCACGTATATGTTCTCGCTTTTCCCCCCACACGCCTCGCTCTCTGCCAGACTGCTGGGCCCACCGCTCCAGTCTACTTGCATTCATTTTCCTACAGTTTTAAGTGTTTATTGACCTGTAGCCTTCATGTCCTCCCACGTGGGGATTGCCAGTTTCTTTTTAAGAGATTTCCATTCTGTTCCTCCCCTGAGCCTAACCAGCAGCCTCCTGTGACATCACTTCTTTCTAGTTCACTCACATTTCTCAGTCACTTGGTCTTAGAACTCAATACTTTAAAATCCAATTTTACTTTGATAGGATCCATTCCTAAATAGGAGTGTAAGAATGAAAATAAATTAGGATGGACTTATGCTGACACATTCCAGACTTTTCTCACAACTTCTAGATTCTCAAGTTTGTAAATTTTTTACAATGGGCTACTTAAGAGAAAGGTTAAAATTTCTTGTTAACTCTGTTCAGCGATTTTAATTAAGGAAGTGAGGACAGCCTTCAGGCTGCTGGTGAACAGGGCCGGACTGGCATCGCTGAACTCCAGGCGCCGTCAAAGACAGATTTGTAGATCCTCCCAGGAGGCTCTGGAGGCTTCCAGAATCCCCCACTCCCATCACACACACCACACTAATTCTTAGTTTGTTCCAAGTCACATGGTAATTAGGAAGAGGAGAGTTTAGTCTCCCACAGATAAAAGAATATTTTCTTGATGAATGGGGCATCTTACCACCAACTGGAACACTTAGAGCAAACTCTTCCCATCATAGGGGGAAATGGCGGCACAGTGAAGAGAATATAAATGTGTATAAATATTCCTTCTGGGTTTTGGGA
This sequence comes from Mustela nivalis, assembly GCF_964662115.1. NCBI lineage: Eukaryota > Metazoa > Chordata > Mammalia > Carnivora > Mustelidae > Mustela > Mustela nivalis. The sequence continues at coordinate 50,759,702 of NC_139022.1, read as the reverse complement.
GGGAGGACTTTCTCTGATTTTTTTGTCACCATGGGATGACGACCTAGATGTCGTCAGAGTAGGACATAGTCCACTTATACACGTGAGCTTCCAGACGCAAATGAGAATTTGGTGGTTGTACAGGGGAAGGCCTGAACACATCAGGAATCTCTGCTTCTTGTGCTCCTTCAAGGGGGGCAGATTGCTTAGATGACACTACTACCATAAGGGGGCTGGGCCAGAGGACCCTGAAGAACTTTGCCGGAGTACTCAGGGTCTGTGCTCTGAAGAGGTCTCGCGTCCATCTCCTGGAAACTCTTAGCCCGGCTGCAAACCTCAGTGTGCTGTTGTCTCTGTGGGAGTCACGTAAGTGGCCAACTAGTCACTACAGTTGGCACAGAGCCTGTACTGCAAGTTGCCTTGACACAATTTTCTTTCCTCCTCATAGCCAAGAAGGCAGCGGTGAATTTACTAGGTGAAGAAAAGAAGAGCACCTAAACCACTGACTGGATGAAACGTTTCTGCCCTCGCTGTATTTTCCTGTTAGCGCTTGGTGTTACATTAGGGACTGTGATATAATCATTTAATAATGTTGCCTTGGAAACATTTTTGATATATTAAAAAAAGGAATATGTTTTTTTTTTTTTTCGCTTTTATTGTCTACATACATAGGGAGCACTTAATTTTAATGCAATGGGCAGTGTCCACATTTTTGGAAAATATATTTTGCCTCTGGGTAGAAAAAGATAGGTTATCATTCTGCAGGAAATACAAACTTGAAATTATATATCCCATTGGCTTTGTGCTTCAACAGGCCCTCTGCATGCATTTTCTCTGTACTTCCATTTTAGGATAATCTTTAAGGTTCTACTTCATATAATGTACAATTTTGTATTAAATGTTTTTAATGTATTTGTGCATAACATATATGTAGGGAAATATTTCTGTCTGATTGTAACAGGTATAATGCTCACGGGGAGTACCTGCCAAAAGCTAAAGGCTCCGGTGTGCTGGTGTGATTTGTTAAGTAAGTCTTCAGAAAATTAAGGCAAATGACCGATATTTCCAATGAATAGTTAAGTGATCAGTGAAGTTGACTGGGGCCTGGCCGGGTTGTTCGAACACTGCAGCAGCTGAACACCAGAAGAGCTGTGTTTAGCAGTCACTTTAGTGATGAATGAGGGAAAGGTACCCACACACCAGAATACACAGCTCCCAGCTCCCTGTAGAACTAGTAGTAGTGTCTTGTGGCCTTTCAAAAAATCTGTTTATGGGCTTTAGATTTGTCTGTTTTTAAGATGCCGTAATGGAAACCATCCCTGGTTTCTCCTTCAGAGCTGAGTAACATGTTGGTTTAGTCTTGTTTTTTTTACCTAGTCTTTTTTTTAACCAGTTTAAAGAATCCCTAGACTTGCCCACCTTTGATTACATGTATGTTCTTGTTTGTATCGTGAGCAGTTACGTGCTAATGATACCAGGCTCTGAGAGCAATTCTGGGAGAATGAAGGATGATAGAGCCTGTTTTCCAGTTAGCAGTGAAGTCAAACTGCCTTCACCTTCTTTCTCTGGCCTTTAAGGTCCAGTGCTAGAGGCCTCCCCAGTTTACAAGTCAGAATCATTTGTGGTCCATTTGAATGCCTTCATCTTTACACTTCGTTTTGATAAATTGCAGATAACTATGTAGTTTAAGTATAGAACAAAAAGTTAAAACTAAAGATTTCCAGCTTGATCAGCCAGCTTATAGGAACCTGGACAACTTGTCTGGATGAGAAAAACCGAGCTTCACACCAACGATACTGCTAGGATCCTTCTGAATTAGATTACACTGACTGAAACAAAACTGAGTGTAACAAAATGAATAAGTTTAAATATCCAGCCTGTAAAATACCCTTTAAGGCAAAAAGAGAGGATTAGTTCTCTTTTGGGTAACAGGTAAGACCGTAATGAAATCTCTTGATGTAAAATATATCAAAGACATCAAAAATTAGGGACACTATCACCTAAATATTATAATATAGATTAGAGTATTTATTCTCCCTGGCAAAGCCATGGTAATCATAAGGCATTTTATTAAATTTACCTTTAAGAAAAGAAAAACTTTCAGAAAAATAAGAAACTAATGGTTATTGGGAGGAAAAATCAAGCCTTAGATTTTAAAAAAACAAAAACCTCTAGGAGCATTCAAATCCCTTTCCCTTAAGAAATGACACTTCTCTTGGTGGCAGAAGAATGAAAATCAGCAACTTCTATCATACAGAATACGTAACTTTCAGTATACAAAACATTTATCATGCAAGTTGGGGAAATACAAATGTTACTCCTGCTCATAACTTCTTACAGGTTGATACCAGTGTAAAAACTACTACAGTAAGAAAATATATTGTGAATGCAATTTTTCTTTGTCTTTCTGGCTTTTCCCTATAGTGCATTCTGTAAGAAATTTAAGTTACTATTTTTGGCAATCAGGGTGTACATATTAATGACTGGAGAAGTTAATGAATGAGTTGAGCAATCCTGTCCCAGTTTAGATTTCCCAAAGAACACACTGCCATGGCTAGAGTGTTTGGAAAACTGATTGAGCCTGTTTCTAGCTAGAAGATAAGCATTTATTGGTAGATGGTGTTTTGGGGAAAGTAAAGTCTGAATCTCCACAATTCTGCCCCTACTTGAAAGTTTTCAGACCAGGAGTTACTGCCGCTCTGGGGAGAAGCTTCTACCCACAGCCTGAAGAGAATGAGCATAGCTTTCAAATATGTTGCCGCCCATCCTGAAGATGTGATATATTAAATGGAAATGGATGTAAATAAACTTCCATTATCTCATTAAACTGTTGTTTCATTTTATTTTCTGGGGCTTTAAACAAATCTAGGATCATTTAAGTGAAGTCTGAAGTAAATCCAGGTAAATGAACCTGAAACATGGCTGTTTATGACCGCATTCCTCACCTGGCCTGAGGTTTTACCCTGGCAGCCATGACCTGTCGAGGAAGGACTCCAGAAGAAGAACATACCGATCATGCAAACTTTCTAGCAGTAATTAGGTTGAAAGGAAACCTAAGCTGCTTTCTACCGCATATCGTGTTAACACATAGTCTCAGAAAAGGTGGTTGCCTCTAAGTGTATTTGTAGGTACCTACAAATTACTCAGTACTTAAGAGACCAAGGAAGGAGAATGTGAGAATTTTATTAAGAATACCTGCTTCTGGAGGCTGTGTTTTGATCCGCTGTATCTTCTACATCTGCTTTTACATGTCTGTTTACCTAGAATCACGGTGTTTGGAGTAAGAGTTCACATCCTTAGCCATCAGATACTAAGTTCTATGTAGTGCAGTAGGAAAGTAAACATATTTGAGAATGACCTTAATTAAATGTTTTTCTGGCTCTTTACTACAATATTAATTTATAAAATCCCTGTATAACACAAGTGTCATAAAGGACTAAGAGCAATAAGGAGGTTCTTTGCTTAGATTGCTGGTTTTCAGACTTCAGTGTTTATTGGATTTTCTCCGGGCGGGGGGGGGGGGGGGAGAGGACTGTTAAAATAGATTGCTAGTCCCATCCCCCAGAGTGTCTGATTCAGGTCTGAGGTGGGACTAAAAAAATTGCATTTCCAGTAAATTCCTAGGTGATACTGATGGTCCAGGAACCACACTTTGAGGTAAAACCATCAAATTAGGTAAATGCTATCCTTACACTTAGTATACATTGGATTTTAGATCTGGCTGCATATTACAATTACCTGAGAAGCTTGCCAAAAATGCTGGTTATCTGCCTCCACTACCAGAAATTCTGACATTAATCTACAGGCCACCAGTACACTTTTTAAAACTCTAGGGTGATTCTAATATGTAGCTGGGGTTGAGAACTCATAGAAACTACTAGCGGCATCAAGAATCCCAACGTCTGGAAAGAATTTGTCTTAGCTCATTAGTTCACCACGTGTGTGTTTCCTAATGCTGCTGTAACACATCGCCACAAATGTAATGGCCCAAAACAGTATAAATTTTAGTAGCTTACGGTTCTGGAGATAAGACATTCAAACGGGTCTGCAGGGCTGCATTTCTCCTGGAGGCTGTAGGGAAGAATCCTTTTCCTTACTTCTCTCAGCTGAAAGCTGCTTGCATTCGTTGGCCTGTGGCCCCTTAGTATTCCTACTTCGCTTCCCTTTTAGAAGGCTCCTTTTGATGACGTTGGGTCCACCTGGATAATACAGGCCACTTTGTCCAGCTGAAGATACTTAATCACACCTGCAAGGCCTTTTGCCATGTAAGGTAATATAACGGTTTTTTTGGGGGGAGGAGGGTGCACATTATTCTGTCTACCATACCTCATCTCTTTGGTATAGAGATTTCATTATAAAGTCACTCCCAATATCAAAATAACTACAAAGAGCAATCTTACTGTTGGGAAGAAACTTAAAAAAATAAAGAAATGGTAAAGGAATACCTTATCCCTCTTCCAAGTGAAAGACTGGCAGTCTGTCCTCCAGAGATAGTAAGAGGATCTTTGGAGTGGGGAGGACACAGGCAGAATTGAGGGACGGAAATTTTATTAAAAAAAGGATTGAGGGGCACACTGGGTGGCTCAGTTAAGTGGCTGCCTTCGGCTCAGGTCATAATTCCAGGGTCCTGGGATTTAGTTCCCCAACAGGCTCCTTGCTCAGCGAAGAGCCTGCTTCTCCCTTTCCTCTCTGCTCATGCACTCTCTAACTAGCACTGTCTCTCTCAAATAAATAAAATCTTTAAAAACAAGCAAACAAAACAGGATTGAGTGACTCAATGCTGAGACCCATTTCTCTCACTCCACCTTCTCCCACTGGGCTCCGAGACCTTTATCCTCCTGGAAGCTTATTGGACTCCTCTCTAGGGAACAGATCAACCTAAAACATTTCTAATGTTGGAAATTTCCCCTAAAAGGATATTTAAGCCAGATACCCCTTTTTAGTTAAACAGTCTGCAAGCCCTTCCTACGTGCCTAGAACTTCCAATCAACTTAATGGGTTTTTTTACTCTTAAAAAGCTGTCAATCTAAGAAATCCACTTAACATATAAAGGATCAAAATAAAAACAAAAAAGGAAATTGGAAGCAAAAATATACAAACCATAGCCCCTGAGAAATAAGAATGACACTTATGAATTAAGAACAGAATGCGGGGTTCTTCTTCTACCCACTTAAGCCCCCATGTTGCACCACCACTTCCTCATATCAGGGAGATCATAGGGGGAGGAGGATTGGGAGAAGGGGGTGGGATTATGGACATTGGGGAGAGTATGTGCTTTGGTGAGTGCTGTGAAGTGTGTAAACCTGGTGATTCACAGACCTGTACCCCTGGGGATAAAAATACATGTTTATAAAAAAAAAAAAAGAACAGAATGCCGGGGAGGGGCACCTGGGTGGCTCAGTGGGTTGAGCCGCTGCCTTTGGCTCGGGTCCTGATCTCAGGATCCCCGCCTCGGATTCTGCTCAGCGGGGAGCCTGCTTCCCCTTTCCTCTCTGCCTACTTGGGATCTCTCTCTCTCTCTGTAAAATAAATGAAAACAAAACAAAACAAAACAAAACAGAATGCAGGACACCTGGGTAGCTCAGTTGGTTGAGTCTGACTCTTGGTTCCAGCTCAGGTCATGATCTCAGGGTTGTGGGATTGAGCCCCACGTTGGCTCTGTGCTCAGTGTGTGGAGTGGGCTTGAGAGAGTCTCTGCGTCACCCTCCACCTTGGCTCCCCCTGCCCCAACCTCGTGCTGTCTCTCTCTCAAATAAATAAATAAAAATCTTTTTAAAAATGCTAGAAAAAGGAAATACTCAGATGACAAGAGAGTGTGAGTTGAAATTACAAGAAAAATGAAAAGTTCGGGGCGCCTGGGTGGCTCAGTGGGTTAAGCCTCTGCCTTTGGCTCAGGTCATGATCTCAGGGTCCTGGGATCAAGCCCCGCATCGGGCTCTCTGCTCGGCAGGGAGCCTGCTTCCTTCCTCCTCTCCTCTCTCTGCCTGCCTCTCTGCCTACTTGTGATCTGTCAAATAAATAAAATACTTTAAGGAAAAAAAAAAAAGGAAAAAAAAATGAAAAGTTCAACAAAAGGGTTAGAAGACAGAGCTAAGGAATTCTAGGAAATAGAACATAAATGCAAAGAAATGGAAATAAGGGGGGGAAAAAGATAAGAAAACTTGAGAACTTACCCAGCATGTCCAATATCCAGAATAAGGAGTTCCAAGATCAGAAAGGGTAGAAAAACCATCGATGAAATTTTTAGGAAAACTCCCAGATTTGAACACGTTTACAAATTGAAAGGGCCCATTAGGTACCCAGCACAATAGACAAAAAAGCTCCCACATAAAGCACACTATTGTGATATTTTAGAATTCTGAGATGTGTTTAAACAAGAAAAATGTAGGTGACAAGATCATGAACTGGGAACCTGGGTGGCTCAGTCAGTTAAGCGTCTGCCTTTGACTCAGGTCATGATACCTGGGGTCCTGGATCGAGCCCCACTGTCAGGCTCCCTGCTCAGTAGGGAGTCTGCTTCTCCTGCCCCCTCTGTCCTTCCTCCCCACTCATGCTCTCTCTCTCAAATAAAAAAAAAAAATCAGGAACTACAATGGTATAGACTTCCCTGCACCTATAACATTAGCAAGGAGACCATGAAACAATATACTTGAACTTCTGAAATAAAACAATTTTCAATTCTAATTCTATACTCAGCCGAATTGTGTGAGGGTTTGAATGTGTGAGGGTAGAATGAGGACGCTTTCATATGTGGTGTAAGAACATTTACCTCCCACCCTCCCACAGAAGTGGCATTTTTCTCAGGAAGATCCTGAAGATGGGCTACCAACAAGGAAGTAACCCAAGAAAGAATGCATAGGATACCATAATAAGGATATACAAAACAGCAAAGAAGTGAGGCAAGTCACTCTGGATGATGAAGAGATCCCAAAGTGAAACTGTGCACTAGGCCTAAAGGGTAGTAAGTGGAGAAGGTAAAAGGCTCCAAAAGAGACTTCTTTAGAAAGATTAAATTGAACTACCTGATGTGAACTTATGTACTTAACTTACATATTTATTTGCTTTTCTCCACACCCAGCGTGGAGCCCAACACAGGGCTTGAACTCAAGCCCTGCGCTGAGATCGAGTCAGATGCCCAATGGACTGAGCCACCCAGACACCCTTGAACAAACTTTTTCTTTTAAAGATTTATTTTAGAGAGAGGGAGGGCACAAGAAGGAAGGGCAGAGGGAGAGTGAGAATCTCAGGCAGACTCCATGCTGAGCACACAGCCCAAATTGGGGCTTGATCCCAACCCTGAGATCATGACCTGAGCTGAGATTAAGAGTCAGATGCTTGTCCCGAACAAACTTTTTGAAAGGACATTTTGACAACTGATAATTTCTGGTTGAGTTAATGATGAATATTCAAAAACCTAAGCAAATAAAAGAAAAAATATTAACTGAAGAACACACAAATCCAGAAAACAAAAGTAACAACAGCATACTCCAGTGTTTCTCACTTTCATGTGCATAAGAATACCTTGGCAATCTTTAACATTCTGGGCTGGGTCAGAGTTTCTGCATTTTTCACAAGTTCCCAGGGAAAAGCAGTGCTGCTAGACCCCAGACCACACTTTTGAGTAGCAAAGTACTACATGATTCAGCTATGAATGAAATATAGGATAGTAATGTAAACTATGAATAGTGATTAAAATCAAGAAATATATTGGTAGAAGTGAGGATGGGAGGCACCTGGGTGGCTCAGTTGGTTGAGCGACTGCCTTCGGCTCAGGTCATGATCCTGGAGTCCCGGGATCAAGTCCCACATCGGGCTCCCTGCTTGGCAGGGAGTCTGCTTCTCCCTCTGACCCTCTCCTCTCATGCTGTCTCTCTCCCTCTCAGATGGATAAATAATAAATAAAATCTTAAAAAAAAAAAAAAAAGAAGTGAGGATGGGAAGCATACTTCGGGGGTGAAGGAAGGAAAACTAAATCATCCTCTTCTACAGATGAAAGTTAATGCCTAAAACTCAAACTATTAAAACTAGCTGGCTCTTTAAATTATGTGTAACACTGATGGTAATAAAGTCCTTAAAAAGGGGCAAAGGAGGGGCACTTGGGTGGCTCAGTGGGTTAAAGCCTCTGCCTTCAGCTCAGGTCATGATCTCAGGGTCCTGGGATCGAGCCCTGCATTGGGCTCTCTGCTCAGCAGGGAGCCCGCTTCCCTCTGTCTCTCTGCCTGCTTCTCTGCCTACTTGTGATCTGCCTGTCAAATAAACAAATAAAAAAAATTTTTTTTAAAAAAGGGGGCAAAGGATGTGAATAGAAATCAATGAGATAAATACAAATGGCATTTTCAACATATGAATAAGTGATCTGTCTTGCTCACTAGAAAAATTCTGTTTTCTACTTGATTGGCAAAGAAAGGTTCAATTATGCACTGATTGCAACAATGTGGAGAAACAGCAGTACAATGTTACAGTAAGATTTCCAACAATCTTTATTGCTCCATAACCAAAGTAATTTTAGACTCTGGTCATCTTTCTGTGGCACATTATTTGACTGCCCTAATATCCAGTATCAACTTTCTTCTTTGGCTGAGTCTTTTCATTACTGAGAAAGCTATACAGTCACTTTCCTAGCCTGTCGTATAGCTGAACATGGACAGGTGCCACAGTTGTTCAGCAAGGAGACTTAAATGAAAGTTGGCTGGGAAGAATTTTGAGAAATCTTTAACTTTCTTTTTAAGGGTGGACAGAAGTGGCTGGCACAGCTATCTCTTCATTCTACCTTAAACTCTGATGTGACATTTGATATTCTATCAGCCCTTTTGTAACCTTGAGACAACAATCCAAGGGGTGTTAGAAACCATGGAGAGTGGAATGGAATGATAAAAGAGGGTGTCACTGAGCAGCTGAACTTACACCTATAATAAAATTTTGGATTTGATGTTACTTCAAAAAAAAAAAGAAAAATTCCTGCTTAAGTTCCTCATTGTTTCGTTACACAAATTCCTAAGTGATACAATTTCCCAGAACGTTAATTTTTGTTTTAAATTTTGCTCTAAATTTTGTTTTGTATATACTGTCCCAATATTTACTTATAAGTCAAATATATAAACTGCTATACTGTTACATTCATTATAAGACATGTTAACAACAGAAAGTATTGGAGAAAAAAGTAAAGATTCTAATACCTCTTCCTGTACACCCATGAGTCCTCTTCATACAGCTTGGGTGTCTATGTCCACCTAACACTCTGAAACGCTGGATTCACTTATTTTGTAATGAAGTGGAATTTCTTCTTTCAAGCAATGAAAACTTAAAGAAAATGGGATTTACTAGAAGGATATAAAGCACAGTTGACAGAAGTCATAGAAGAGCCAAACCCAGCCTCAAAAAACCAGGATTCGGATAACTCAAATTTGTAGATCATTATATATCTTAGCTCCCATCATCTGTATGTCTGTGTTTCTGTTCTAGATTAGAATTCCTGAGAAATAAACCAGTGGCCTGGGATGGGTCATACCCTGTGGTCAAGAGGCAGTCCTTTAATTAAAAGCCCTTCCAGAAGCATATGGAGTCAGAGAAGGCAGCTCCCCAAATGATGCTCAGTGGACAAAAACAAATGGCTGATTTAAGATGGTACCCTCAAATTTTACACAGAATTGCCACTTTCAGAACAGTCTTTGAAATAAAGTCAGAATCTTCAATCCAGTTTAGTTTCTTGAAAAAAAGCACATCTCAAGGTGTTAAAGCATGGGTAATTTTAAAACTCCAATTAAAATGATGTTCTTAAGCCAACAAAATAAGCAAATCTAAAGCTTAAAGTCCAAGACTTTCCATACATCAAAAAACTAGTAATTGAACGTTCAGTTACAATAACTGAAATAATATCATCTATAGAAGTCCAAGAGGATTTAACCATTTTCGTCCAAGAGGATTTAACCATTTTCTTCTAGTTCTAAGCTCACACTAAGCCTCCACTACCCATTTTATCGATTTCAATTATCTCCTCTACTAGCATTTAGTTCATAAGCAAAAGAGCAAAAGCTAAAATAGTCAGTTTCAAATTTTATTTCATTAACTTAAAAGTTGAAGAAAATGTGTATTTCAAATCTTTATTTAAACTCATTTTTCTGAAACATGTTTACACACAGGACAGATACAGGATTTCATGTAACTTATGGCAGAGTCCACTGTCCATTAAAAAATATGCTTCTTTCTTCCACAAAAACTCTGTGTTGAAAAGCAAAAAAAATTTCTTTTATACTGCATAAGAGCTAGATGCAAACTTCTCATATAAATTTATTTCATTGTCAACTCTGATGCTGAAGCTGGGAGGCAGAGATGTCCACAGTTCGGTTAAATGATGCAAATAAAAAGCTTCCATTTCTCTAAGATGTAAGTAAGTTAGAAGCTTTCATTCACTATCTCTCACAGTAGCACCACCGACTTGACTCTCAAATCTGGTCACTTCTTCTTCTTTCCTTTCCCTTTTTTACTTCCCTCTCCTTGCTGAAGACTTTGGTCACCACCTCCTGTTTTTTGTGTCCTTGTTTTTAGTTTAGGTATCATTTCTGCTACATACAACATTACAGACTTACCTAGGAACAAGAAGTTAGGCTTAGTGTATGATCTAAGGAATAAGACATACAAGCTCATTAACTTGAGATCACATCAGGAAAATGACAAAGATTAAAATAAAAATGACTATAAAGACATGACTTGCTCAAGTGGGAGCCTTCCTGGAGAAAATGTTCTAAGAATGATACTGAAATATTTATTTGAAACACCTATTTTGGTCCTGGTTCTAGTAACTGACTTGAAGATCAAAGGGGAGTAAGTCGAAATACAACAATCTGGAAAGAGAGTCAGGATATCACTGTACCTTAAGCTAAAGAAACAGAGGGCCACTCAGTCTTGTAACAAAAACCCAATGTTATTAGGCTACGAAAGATGTTACCTCATATGCCCAGATGATTTCATGTGTACAGGTACCCTGATCTGTACACCAACTACCTCCCTCCAGATCTAGTAGCTACTTCCAATACATGGAGCCTTTCAGTTTTCCCCTTACTTACTTTTTTCTTATTGGAAACTGGGAGCAACATTTTTCAACTGTAATTTTTACCTACATTTTATTTACTGGTCAAGTCAAAAAAGTTTCTTGTCTCTTGATTTTTTAAAAAAAAATTTTGGGGGTGGGGCGCCTGGGGGCTCAGTGGGTTAATGCCTCTGCCTTCAGCTCAGGTCATGATCTCAGGGTCCTGAGATCGAGCCCCACATTGGGTTCTCAGCTCAGCAGGGAGCCTGCTTCCCCCACCCATCTGCCTGCCCCTCTGCCTCCTTGTGATTTGTCTGTCAAATAAATAAATAAAATCTTTAAAAAAAAATTTTTTTTTTTTGGTCTTTTGAATTTTTTTTCAAATTTTATTTACTTATTTGAGAGAGAGAGAGTGAGAGAGCAAGAGCCAACACAGGTAGAGGACATGGGGAGAGAGAGAGAGAGAAAGACTCCCCCCTAAACAGGAAGCCCAAGACAGGGCTCGATCACAGGATCCTGGGATCAAGACCTGGGCGGAAGGAAGATGCTTAGCCAACTGAGCCACCCAGGCTTCCCTGTCTTTTGACTTTTAACAGATAGTAAAAGAAGATGTCAAAGAGAAGAGTAAATACACTGTAATATACTACCTGTTATTCCAACTAAAAATCTTGTTTCTAGAATTATCTACCAACCTGGAAAGGTTTTAGCATAGAGAAACCAATCTAGGGACACCTGGGTGGCTCAGTGGGTTAAGCATCTGCCTCCGGGTTCGGTCATGATCCTGGGGTAGTGCCATAGAGCTCCACACTGGGCTCCTTTAGGGAGCCTGCTTCTCCCTCTGCCTGCCATTCCCCCTGCTTGTGCTCTCTCTCTTTCTGACAAATAAATAAATAAATAAATACCATTTAGTTGTCAGCTTGGGGTTAAAGAAAAAAAAAAAAAATAACAGCTCGATTTAAAAAATTATAGTTTTTAGAAATAAAGAATTCAGAAAAGAATCATGTACAAAAATATTCATCTTCCCCAAAGCCAGAATTAATTATTTTGGAGTACTGATAATTGGTTACTGCTGTTTTTTTAAGAAATAAAACACTAGAGATAATGCTGGTCTTCTGTGAGCACCATTCCTGTGTCACTACTTCCCATGCCCTGTTCATCATTAGGTTACCTACTATTTTAAGACTGGGGTTTTCCTCCAGTCCATTAAAAAAAATTTACATACATAAATGTCAATAAATAATATTACATATACACCAATAAATAGTAACATTTTGTATTTAAATGAACCAAAGTGGTATCACACTACGCATTCCTTTTGCAGTTTTCACTCAGTATGGCTTTTAAATTAATGATAGAAATTATTAACAAACCTCATAGGCCTCTAGGATCTGAAATGCCAATTAACATCTGACCACTCAATAATTCTACACTCTTAACCTGGGAATAATGATGGATTTCCAGAGATTATAAAAAGTTCATAAAACAAGTTTTTTAAATGAATGACTAGGTTTCACATTCCTAGAGGTCCTTAACTTAAAAGAAATGAGAACCACTGTTTTCCTCCCTTCCTCAGCAGTAGCCTTTCTTAAATTCATCTGCAACATGCAAATTATGAATTTTACCTTTCAAAGGGGTCAGTTTTAGAACTTTTTTTGTAGAAGAACGACCTGTTGCCAAACTTTATTTGTTCATTAAAAAAAAAAAAAAAAAAAGCTTACGTGACGGGAACTGTACAAGACAGAGGCTGCCGTCTTCCTGTTTCAGCTGGACCCGGACTCTGCCCCTGTACTGAACATCACGATTCCATTCTCTAGAGTACATTTTATTTTTCTAACATAAAAAACAACAACATATAAAACAGGCTTTAAAAAGTTGTCATATCAATGAGACTGAGTAGGAAAAATAGTGAAGAAAGAACCACCTCTTACCTCAAGGAATACATTAAGTCCAACTGCTGAGCACACATCTTGAATCTCAGTAGCTGTAGGATTTTCAACAGCCTGAACAGTTAAAAACAAAAACACTGAATAGCTTACCTTAAGCAGATACTGCTACATCGTTGTGTGAATCATTTCAAATATGAGGATCACAACAGTTATCAAAACCTTAAGTTTTCTTTTTCACTAGGTATGGTTGTTTCCACTGTGACTTTTAAAATTTTTTAATTTTTAATTTTTTTATTTTTTAAAGAGTTTTTTATTTATTTGCCAGAGACACAGAGAGAGAGTACACACAAGCAGGCAGAGAGGCAGGCAGAGGCAGCGAGAGAAGCAGGCTCCCTGCCGAGCAAGGAGCCCAATGCGGGACTCAATCCCAGGACCCCAGGACCATGACCTGAGCCAAAGGCAGCGGGCTCAACCAACTGAGCCACCCAGAAGTCCCTCCACTGTAATTTTTAAAATACAGAAATAACACTTATTTATAGCTCCCTTCCAACAGAACATACACTTCACAAAGGCAGGGACTGTTCTGTTTATCTGTAAATCCCCAAGTATCTGGAATGATGCTTGGAACATAGTAGGTGCTCAATGAATACTAGTTAAACAACTATTACAGATACAGCCACTTTAGAAAATTGTTTGGTAGTATTTACTAAAGCTAAACATATGCATTCTTCATGGCTCTGCAATTCCACTTCTAAGTACATATCCAAGAACAATGCAAAAATGTTCCCTAGAGGACAAACTCAAGAACATTGACAGCAGTAGCATGTAAAGTAGCCTTAAACTAGAAACCAATTATCCATCAATGGTAGGATGGCCTGTGATTTATTTATACAATTGAATACTACAGAGCAGTGGTTTTCAGCAAGGCAATTCTGCTCCCTGACATTTAGCAATGCTAGGAGACATTTCTAATTGTCAGAGGAGTCAGGTAAGGCACCGGCATCTCGTGGGTAAAGGCCAAAGATGCTGCTAAACAACTAAAAAGCACAGACTAGCCCTGATAACAGAATTACCTGGCTCAAAATGATCTGGCTCGAAATGTCAATGGTGCTGCTGTTGAGAAACCCTCCTACAGAGCAATGAGAATTAACAAACTACACTAAAAAATGTGAATAAATTTAAGCTTAAAGTTCAGTGAAAAAAAGACAGATACAAAAGTACATAGTGTATAACGCCTTTTAAATAACGTTTAAGAACAAAAAAAGTAATCTATTGCGTCGGAAGTCAGGATATGGTTATCCTTGAATGTGAGTATATGTGGCAGGGGAAGTGACTGTGAGGAGACAAAGGAATCTTCCTGGGTGCTGATCACACCTTCTTTTTTTTTTAAGATTTTATTTATTTATGTGACAGGGATCACAAGTAGGCAGAGAGGCAGGCAGAGAGAAAGAGGAGTAAGGTTCAGGTCATGATCCCAGGGTCCTGGGACGCCTGCTTCTCCCTCTCCCTAACTTGTATTCCCCCTCTCGCTGTCTCTCTCCATCAAATAAACAAATAAATAAAATCTTTTTTTTTTTTAAAGATTTTATTTATTTATTTGACAGAGATCACAAGCAGGCAGAGAGGCAGGCAGAGAGAGAGAGAGTGGAAAGCAGGCTCCCCGCTGAGCAGAGAGCCCGACGCGGGGCTCAATCCCAGGACCCTGAGATCATGACCTGAGCCGAAAGCAGAGGCTTTAACCCGCTGAGCCACCCAGGCGCCCCACAAATAAATAAAATCTTAAAAAAAAAAAAAAAAAAAAGCTACAAAGACCCATCACTTGGGATTAGGCACTTTCCAAACATGCCACCAGGCCAACTGAGAACTTGAAATTTCCCATTCAAACAGCACAAGGGAGAAATCATATTTTTAAAAACTCTAACACCCTTTTTAGAAGTATCAATTTTAAAACTTTACTCCCCTTCCCCCCAAAAAAAGATAACAGACATAAAACTAAAAAACTCAACACATCTAAATTCTCTGTAACACTTGGGGCACCTAGGTGGTTTAGTCTCTTACATGTTGGACTCTTTCTTTCTTTTTTTTTTTTTAAGATTTTGTTTATTTATTCATTGGTGGCGGGGGAGGGCAGAGGCAGAGGGAGAAACAGACTGCCTACGAGGCAGAGAGCCCTATGTGGGACTGGATCCCAGGACCCTGGGATCATGACCTGAGCCAAAGGCAGACGCTTAACTGCCACTCAGATACCCAAGCGTCAGACTCTTGGTGGTGGGATCCAGCTGCTCAATTTGGGGAGTGCTTGGGATTCTCTCTTTCCCCCTCCCCCCATCCCAATTCCCCTCTTACTCTCAAATAAATAAATTTAAAAAGAATTTTTTTTCTGCAAGTCTTGTTTAATAACTCAACTGCATTCTGGACATCATATAATGCCATAGTTTGATTTCCTTTATTAAGGGCAAGAGTAGGAGCGCCTGGGTGGCTCAGTGGGTTAAAGCCTCTGCCTTCAGCTCTGGTCTTGATGCTTTGGGCTCTCTGCTCAGTGGGGAGCCTGCTTCTCCCGCTGCCTCTGACACTCCCCCTGCTTGTGCTTACTCTCTGACAAATTAAGGGCAAGAGCATCATAACCTTGGCTTAAAAAACAACAACATGCAAACCCTACTGCCACCCAACTCCTTTAAAGTACAAGCTCATGAAGAACCATTTAGAATAATTCCCCCAGCCAGGTATTAGTGCCTCTCTGGTTTCGCCACTGTTAAGAAAAGCACCCCAATTCCTGGAAGCTGTTCACCTCAGGCCCCAAACAATACCATATAGTAAAAAGGGAAGCCCTTGAAGACCTAACAGTACAACCTCCCCAACCCCTCAAGGACAGAGGTGCCAGCCCATTTACCTTACTTATGGGGATTCGCCTCCCCTCCGCGATGGTCTTCTTGTTATTTAAATAAGCAGGATAGATACAAATGAACCTGCCACAGAAGGAAGCACAGCTCGTATCACTAGAGCAGGATTTCCAAAAATTTCATTCATTCTTTCATCACCAAGATTGCCAGCATGCCTGTTACTTGCTTAGTATTTTTTTTTTTTTCTTGAAATTGCCTCCCTTTTACTTACGTTACTTAAAAAGCTAACGTTAGTTTACTACCTCAGCGGGGGAAAAAAAAATCAGTTGTTAGAGAAAGTTTAAAACCAAACCAAAACAATGCCTTCACCGGTCAGTTAACATACAGCCGGCTATCAAAACTTCCTGAGGGGAGGCACCTGGGTGGCTCAGTGGGTTGAAGCCTCTGCCTTCGGCTCAGGTTATGATCCCAGGGTCCTGGGATCAAGCCCCGCATCGGGCTCTCTGCTCAGCAGGGAGCCTGCTTCCCTTCCTCTCTGCCTTCTTGTGATCTCTGACAAATAAATAAAATAAAAATATTTTAAAAAAACTTCCTGAGGCTGGGGCCTGCTCTCAAACAGAAACCACACCAACTGAGGTATTAGAAGACTCTGAAAAACCCAAACGTGCCTTTCTGAACGTAACAATGAAAAAAACACATTTCTCCCTCTGTGAGTCTGTTACTTAATGTGCTGTCCACGTAGCACCCAAAGTCCTTCGTCTCCGGCGCAGGCAGACACTGAACTACCTAGGGTCGGAATTTCGGGGATACTACGAAGAGCCAGGCGCCGCTGGCCTCCCGGAGGAACCAACACCTGGGAAGAGGCCCGGAGCCTGGGGACGGAGACAAGCCCCACCCGCCAGCCTTTCTCAGGGATGGGGAGGGCGGTGCAGCACCCTTTCTCAGGACCCACCTGTCTTGGTCGGCCGGGGACCGTGCGGCTGCACAGGCCATCTTCACCCAGGCCCACAGAGCGCCCACCGAGGGCCTCTAGGAGAAAGACGGGCCGGAACTCGGTTCTGAGATTTTCCGGACCACGCCGGCTTCCGGCGGAAGTCCCGCCCACCGACCACCCTACGCGTCCCTGGCTTTCACCGATCCTGGTTCCGGCATCTGTCGCTCCGCGCCAGCGTCTCTAGTTTCTGACGTGGCGTTAGAATCTCTCCTCTCGCGAGAGGATCCGCGAAACCTTCCAGGTTCTTCTTAAATCTTGTCAAAATGGGGTTTTAAGAGCTTTTGCTGTCGCCGAAGTAACGTTTTTACGATCCTTCGCGTCCAGGGTCACACTGAGAATTGAATGGTGTTAGCTACCCTCACCTTAGGTGAAGGCTCTGTACCACTGAGTCGTTTCTCTGCACAGATCCGAGCAGGCAAGGACATGTATTTTATGTTTAATCTTGATCCGCTCCTGGGCCCCACAGCTTGCTTTCAACTTGGCAAATACGGGTTTTTATAGTGGTGAAACAAGTAAAACAACCTCAGTGTTTCAGTGAGGTGTATAAACGTTAGAAATGTGGCCATACACCTTTTTAAACTCCAGAAGAACACCCTCTACTCTACAATTCATTATTTTTTGCATACCTTAGGTTAATTGCAAAGCACTATTTCAGCATTCCCGTTCTTCAACAGAACACACCTTCAGTCCTCTTTTAGTAGCGGCTGCTTATTCCACACCAACAAAGGCACTTTTCATAAAACCGGGCAAGGTAAGATAAGTGTTTTCTTTCTTTCTTTCTTTTTTCCTTTTTTAAGATTTTTTTATTTATTTGTTTGACAGAGATCACAAGTAGGTAGGCAGAGAGAGAGAGAGAGAGAGAGAGAGGAGGAAGCAGGCTCCCTGCCAAGCAGAAAGCCCGATGTGGGGCTCGATCCCAGGACTCTGCCGAAGGCTTTAACCCACTGAGCCACCCAGGCGCCCCTTAAGATTTTTATTTATTTATTTGACAGAGATCACAAGTGGGCAGAGAGGTGGGGAGGGGGTGGGGTGGGTGGGAAGCAGGCTCCCCGCTGAGCAGAGAACCTGATGCGGGGCTTGATCCCAGGACTCTGGGATCATGACCTGAGCCGAAGGCAGAGGCTTTAACCCACTGAGCCACCCAGGCGTCCCAAGTATTTTCTATTACAAATGAAAAAACAAACAAAAATCTCTCCACCCCCTCCTATTACCCCCCACCGAAAGCTTGAGTCTCATTGAAGTTAGATAATTTGCCAATTCAGGCTAATGATGGATGAGGGTAGATACCCAGCTGGTCCGTCTGGAATCCCCTGACTTTTCTCCATCCCTTCAATCTCCGCCTCTCAGTCACCCTTGCAGTTCCGAAGTAGGGGATTAATTTGGTGCTGATGTAAATACTAAGTCTTACTTCTTCCTTAAAGTATACATGATTCCTGTAAAAAGAGCTTCATGCAGTGACCAATAAAACCGAACAGGGATGAAATGAAACCAAGCTTTAGAATACGTAGTTTGCTTGCTTTTGGATTTTGCTTTTATACTTTAGCTTCATCATAAAAACTCAAATACTTCTTTTCAGAAAGTCAGCATTTTACATATACATATGGAAACAGTGGGACGTGAACAAGGTAGTCAGAGGTTTAATGTGTGCGGAAGCCCCTGTTCTATCTTCTTCCTGCTAGCCCTATTTTAACAAGAATCCTGCTACATTAAGTATATTTGTTAGGGTTCTCCAGAGAGGCAGAACTAAAAGATTTATATAGATATATGAGATTATTATAGGAACTGACTCACACCAAAATGGAGGCTGTGATATACCACAATATGCTATCTAAAAACTGGAGAACCAGGGAAGTTGATGGTATAAATCAGAGTCCAAAAGCCTGAGAACCAGGAGAGCTGATGGTGTAAGTCCCAGAGTTAATATATCTGAAAACCAGGAGATCAGATATTGGAGATTAGGAGATGGAGGTCCCAGTACAAGAAAAGAGAAAAAAATTTGCCCTTCCTTCACCTTTTGGTTCTATCTGAACTCTGAACAGATTAGATGATGCCTGACCATATTGGTGAAGGCAGATATTCTTTACTGCGTCTTCTGATTAAATGCTAATCTCTTTCAGAAAAACATTCACAGACACACCCTGAAATGTTTTAACGCTGTCTGGGCGTCCTTTAGCCCAATTAATTTTACACAGAAAATTAACCGTCACAATAAGTGTGGTGAATGTCCCCCTTATGCTTGTTATCTGATCAAATATCTGATCAAATTACCCTGATCAAATATCTGATCAAATTCCTCATTCCCCATCTCTCATATGTTAAGTCCTTGGCTGTCTTCCACAAGAATTTACCCTAAGTAATTTTCCGTCTCCTGTCGGAAAGAACAGAACAGGGACATTCTGGTTTTTGGTTATAAATCTCCAACTGTCTTTGCTACATTTGGAGTTGAGCTGATCTCCTCTGCTACAATATCTGTATTGCAACAGTCTTGAATAAAGTCCCTCTTTCCATTCAGCCAAGTGTCAGAATAACTTTTTCTTTAGCAACTTCTTCAAAGCGCGGTGGTTTCAGGACTTCTTACATGTTGGTTGGCTTCCTGCAGACCACACAGTAGAAGCTACCAGGCCTTTTTAATTCCTGGTCTTGAAACTTCCTCTATGTTTTGTTGGTCAAAGCAGTCACAGGGCCAGCTCAGTAACAGACTCATATTGGGGAAAAAGCATGTGGAATGGCAGATACCGTGCCATCTTTGAAAATATTATCTACCGTAATGTCAGAAGTCAAATTTTCTTTTCCTTTCTTTTTTTTTCTCTTTTCCCCCTCTCTGCTTCCTTCCTTCCTCCCTCCTTCCCTTTCTTTCTCTCTGTTTTTCTCCCTTTCTCTCTCTTTTTCTTTATCCCTTTTCCTTTCTTTTCTCCTTCCTTCCTCTATCTTTCCCTCTTTCCTTTCTTTCTTTCTTCTTCCTGTCTCTCTCCATACCCCACTGAGCCCAATGAAGGGCTTGAACTCACAACCCTGAAATCAAGACCTGAGCTGAAATCAAGAGTCAGACCCTTAACCAGTTGAGCCACCACGCACCCCAAAAAAGTCAATTTCTACAGAAGACAGAATTTAGGAAAACTAAAAGTTAAGTACACCAACTTGACCTCATGACAGAGCTTTCACTGTCCAGGGGAAAATACAGAGTACAGCATGGTGTTTATGAGTAAGATTTGTCTACATGCCATATCCGGTCTCTGTTGGATTTGTATCTGTATCTTGGGATTGGAGAGCAGACTATAAGTAAAATCTGTTTTAATGAAATTGTTTCATTAAAAATCCTCTAAGGCATTTGAACGCAAGCAATATTGCTTTGGCACTCTTATGGGAAAATGTTGATACCAAAGTGGAAGATAGATGCTCTTTCCATTTCTAGAGGATCATAATGCAATGTCTAGACAACAGAAACTGACAGTACAGTCCTCATGTAGGCACCACCAAGATTCTGACTGGTGTGTGTTGGAGAGGGGCATTTTGGTAGATATGGTTGAAGTTGGTGTTCTAACAGTACTATGGCTTGGTTCTGCTCCTGCAAAGTGAGAGAAAGGAAGTGATTCAGGAGCAGGAGTAAGAACAGAGATAACATTTACTGAGAATGTTTACTGAAGACTCAAGATAAAAAAGATTTAATATCAAAAGACAGAGTTGTGGAAAAAAGACACACAGCTGGACTTGTGCCAGTACAATTTCTTTATTTCAAGGATAAAAACAAAACCCTACAGACACCAAGATAGGAAATTAAAGTTATATATAATGGAAACAAAACTAGACTGATAGTTCAACTACTTAGTAAACAATAGGAGTTTTCTGAGGAAAAAGAATTGTGACCAAAGTTGTGACCCAGGTTATCCTTTATGTGATGGTAAAAGAAAACAGAAGTTTTAAAAGATTTTATTTATGAGAGAGAGAGCTCGCGTACATGAGCAGGCAGAGAGGTAGAAGGACAAGCAGGCTCCTTGCTGAGGAGGGAGCCCAACTCTGCCTAGATCCCAGGACCCTGAGATCATGACCTGAGCTGAAGGCAGATCCTTAACTGACTGAGCCACTCAGGCACCCCAAGAAAACAGTTTTATACAAGCTAGGATTTAGAAAGTTTATCCCCAATTTGGCTTTTCTAGAAAACAGTAACTAAGGACATAGTCCAGTCAAGCCAAATTATATTAACATAATTAAAGTGAAGAAAGTGAAAGGCATGTAACATAGAGGAAACAGTGGTGAACACTTACATCGAATTTATATTTAAATTCAAATAATTATTGATAATGTGATGGTGAAGCCAACTGCAATTGTTAAAAAAGATTCTGAAAATTAATAACAAGTGGGTACTTGTTAATATTGGAACAGAGAATTTGCGAGGAACTTAGGGTTCCAACTGAAATAGTGAGTTTCTAAAATCATTTTAGCTGCTGCACCACCAGGGCTTTCATAAGACCCCGACTTCTCGTTTTCCTGCCTCCTCATTCTTTTTGTGCTCCCCTATCTCTACTCCTCAGCCCCCCATTGCCTGGGTACGCTGAGAATCCCAAATTCTTACCTCTTAGGCAAATCTGTTAAATTTTCTCTAACCCTCCTCCCACCTAAATTCTAGGCTTGGCTTTACTGATCCCCAAACCATCAAGGTCCTCAGCTCAGGAAAAGGACCTCTCAGAACCTTCCTTTAACAAAATGCACCCTGTCTGGAAGAAAGTTGTAATTTTAAATAAAATCAGTTCCTTTTGTTCTATAAATACCAAGTCATCTGTCAAACACTGAGTCTTACTTGTTCTATGGTTTTTGCTAATATTTTGTAAATTTGATTCATCCATTGATGTTAAATCATTTGAAATTTAAAGAAAGTCATAAATGATGTTAATCCTTTTTCATTATTTTTTAAAAAGATTTAACTTATTTATTCATTTTTCAGAGGGAGAGAGCACAAGCAGGGGGAGCAGCAGGCAGAGGGAGAAGCAGGCTACCAGCTGAGCAAGGAGCCCAATGTGGGGCTCAATCCCAGGGTTCCGGGATCATGACCTGAGCCAAAGACCGATGCTTAACCGACTGAGCCACCTACACATCCCTTTTTTCATTATGTTTGATGCCTTGTATCCAGAATTATACTGACACAAATTTGCCTTAACCGCTTTCTTTGCATTTGCCTTTGCAAGTGTGGTTGTACTTTTAATTTTACCCACTTGATCATTTTACTGTCTTTTATTAATGGCATTAAGTTGAAGGACTTTTTTTTTACTGGACTCCAACCTGAGAGTCATTAGTTTATTATATATGTTTAATCCATTTATTGCTGTGGACTTACACAGTCATTTTATGCTTCTTTGTGGCCAATTCTCCATCTCTCCCTTTCTTTGATATCTTGATCAAGTATTCTGCAGTCAAATGCTCTACCCCTGAGCTATACCCCCATGATCAAGTATTCTGAATTGTTCTCTTTGGTTAGTGATTTAGGTGGAAAATTTTATTTTTTAACATTGGGGTTACCATTAAACTAAAAATTGCATTTGTCTTTGTCTAAGTTAAAAGTAAAATAATATCTATTGATACTGTTTCCATAAAACTAGAAATTTAGCATGCTTTTACATCTTCTCTCCCCTTGTAACTCATTTCCCAATTTGGGTTAGAATAATCTGGAATTTAAGATTATGAAAATTATTAAACATTTTATCTTTTCAGTTTTGAGTTATGTAGACATTCATATTGAGATTACCAGATTAACCACAATTATTAACATTTATTCAGCTTTAGATGTTATATTGCTCAATTTTGTTTCCTTAATACTTTTCCATGTATTTTAATTGTTTGGGCAGCAGGAATACTATGGTAAAACATATCATGGTTTCTGGTTGCCCAGAGCTTCCAAATGCCCCTCATGGATTTGGAGAGTTCATGTTTTATGAATCCACCTTCCTCAATGGGGAGACCAAAATTTGAATTTTCCCAGACTCTATAGGCATCTGATAGCCTCTGCCAGTCATGTCCACTCAAAGACTTCAATCCAGACGTGAACAGAGTAAGGAAGCAAGTGCTCCAAGTAATCTTACTTTATGCCGAGGATGGTGTCCGATGGTTCTGGCCTTGTTTTAAGAAAGTGCTGTTTTTGAAATTAAAAAACTAAGGTGGGTCTAAATGTGGTTTTCTGTTACTTCAAGTTAACTCAGCCTAATGGTACAAGATGTTTCAGTTCCAGCACTCAATCACCAACAAGAAATTTCCTTTGTGACTTTTATTTCAAGTTGATTGGCTCTGTATTTTTTTTTTTTTTAAGCAAGGAAAGTCTTTGGTCACTAGCTAGTTGATGATGAGTCTCTCTTCGGTTGAGTATCCACTGTTGGTGCAAACAGCCATGGTCAAGGGAAAAGACTGGGTACATGGTTCAGCGACCAGCAGTGGGCCTAAGTGTTTAGAATCCAATAGGTAGTGTGGATGGACCGGGTAATGCTTGGCCTTATCGTCAAGAGTTATTTTTAACTAATGCTGCTTTATATTCACTGGTTACCTTCACCAGTTTACACTATGTTGAATATTTTTAATTAGAAGAAGTAACAATCACATAATTTAGGAAAGTAATTGAATATTAATTGAATAGTCACAAATGTAGAGAAAGAATTATCCTGAATATCAGAGAAAAGAAAGTGTATTTAGCACCAAGAACAATATAATACACATAGAACATACAGGTTGAAAGAAGCATCAATGGCCTAACAAAAACCAGGATATAGTTTTATAGACCACAGAACAGTTAAGAGAATGGCAGGAAAATGACCTGGTGTTACAGGAGTTAAAGTCCATAGTTTTTAACACTACATAGTATTTTCAGGTCAGCATAGTATGAGGGAATTAAAAGTTAAAAAATAATTTATATACTCTATTTCAGCCACCATGACTTTCTAAAAATTATTTGGTAAATTTTGATGATCTGACTACTCACATATTCTTCACCTCTTGGTAATTTCCTTTTTGCATTCTAGCACGGTTTTTTCCTATTTTAGATACAAAGCAACTATGTAATAACATGAATTCAGATATAGTGCAACTGGTTCTCCTCCTCAGCAAGTGTCATCTTCACTTAAATTTGTGATAATAACATGGTCTTTGTTTTATGGAAAAAATATCTTAAGTGCTATTTGTTCCAGCTGGACTTAATCTTTCATTTTATTATTCCCCTCTCATTAACCTTCCTTTTACTACCCACGTAATTTGGAAAGTTTGTTCTCAAATACCAATCTGTTAGTTGTTTGTTAATCACTCCTACAGTATATTAGCAAATCAGGCACATTTTCCTCTGAAATAATTCTGAGGACAGAATTATTAGTCTTTCTGATATCTTCTGATGGTCTCTTCTGATCTTACTGCAGATCCAGATTAGGGATTTGCTGAACTTTGCCTTTTCAAAAACTGTTCCAAAGGGAACACGAGCCAATCTCTCAAAAAGTCATTGTCTTTAGATTTCATGTCTGCTAAATTTGTCCACTATTGGGAGTTGAGATGGATGGGCTCTTATCGGATTGTATAGCTTCGTATTTGTGCCTAAAGTAGGGGACAGTTTGTTGGAATACTTTGTCAGATTAAAAGGCCTGGGTTGAGAGGAAGAGCTATGACCTAAGGCAATCACTCAAGGAGCTTCATTATAACTTAGGGCAATCAATCTCCAAGTGTGCTTCTCAGACCAGCAGCATCAAGCATCACCTGAGAATTTGTTAGACTGTGAATTCTTGGGCCCTACTCAGAATCAGAAACTTTGGGGATTGACCCAGCTATGTCTTAAGCACTTCTGGTGACCCAAATCCAATCTAATTTGGAAACCACTGCTTTGCTACAGTCTAAGCTAGATAAGAGCACTGTCTCTCTTAACAGGTATCATAACTAATTCCCGACACTGGGCTCAGTATACGATTTTCAACAAGCATAAACTGGGAATATTTGGCCTCTAAGTTATGACAGCACCCTGTGGACTTCTAAAAGTAGAAATGAAATTTGCCCCTTTCCTAATTCCGAGCTATTTTAACAGAAGAGTCTCATACAACAACTTTTTCCTCAATGGGCAATGTAGACTGACTTGACATTCTCATAGGAGGCGTTGCCTACAGTAATTCCTGAGTTTTCTGGTGTGTGGAAGGCACCCTCTTTTCATTTCCAGCCTTGATAGTAGGGTTTTTTTTTTTTTTTTTCCCCTTCCTTGGAAAAAGGCAGTTTTATTCTAGTTGACTAACACCCCATCTCTTTCCATAAAAGTACCTGAAAGTGCTCATAATAACTGGCAAGCAGTAATTCAGAAAAACAGAAAATCAGGACCAAAAGAGGAAAGAAATACAACCTATATGCCCACTTATTACTGTTAGAGAAAGCAGCCTTTGAGAAAAAGATACTATTCTTATTCACAAATGATTTCATTCAGATAAAATGACAAAAATTTAAGTGTTGATATATTCCATCTCTGATATGAGGAATTTGAGAGGCTGGACAGGGGGGTTTGAGGGGTAGGGAAGGAAAAAATGAAACAAGATGGGATCGGGAGGAGACAAATTATGAGACTCTTAATCTCAAAAAACAAATTGAGGGTTGGTGGGGAAGGGAGAGGGTGGTTGGGTTATGGACATTGGGGAGGGTATGGGATATGGTGAGTGCTGTGAAATGTGTAAGCTTGACAATTCACAGACCTGAACCCCTGGGGCAAATAATACATTTTATGTTAATAAAAACAATTAATAAAAAAGAAAAACATGTTGATATATTCCAAAGATCAGTAAATGGAGGTGTTTGCAAAGTGGTACAGTGGAAAGAATATGGGCTTTGGAATATTTACTGGCATTGATAAACACAGGTAAGGGGTAGATAGCCACGTGTGATTTCAAGGGCATCAAATAGATATGCGTACTCCTTCTCAATCCTTTTTCCCAGAGCCCCATTGTATCTAAGCATCTTTTCCCTTCCCTAAATGCAGAGCACATGAATTTTATCATTAAAAGTAGTTTCTTTTATTCAACAAATACGTGAGCATTTATCATTCTCACCTTCTCATCATTTAGGACAAATTCTGGGAAGATACATCAAACTACCTGTTAATATGTGTATCGGTTTATCTTTCTTTCCTTCCTTCAAGGAGGAGCTCCCTGCTCTGAGAGGAAGGGGGCACTTGAACATGTACCTCTCGACTCTACCCACCAAAAACAAAGTTTTCCTTAATGGGCAGGGACTTTAAATAGTCTTTTGAATATCTTAATAGTATTAAATCTACCTTTGAAGTTCCACGTGATTTGCATTTTCTGAGCATGGCAAAATGCTGATTACAACTGGCTGATGGAATTTTGCCCTAACATTCAGGGTGAGAATATTTGTTCACTCCGGATCTAGTAGCAACAGAAGGTAGATGAAGGGACAAGACAGTTAACATTCCAAGACAGGCTTGGAAGAGACTACTTACACCTAGCAATAATCAATTAATTTTTCAAGTACAGCATTCTATTAAGAAAAAGGAAATATTCTACATGGGCCTATTTTGTTCAACGTCCAGTCCTGTGCTAGGTAGTTCACATTGCTATTACATGAATTTGTTTTAAATCAACTCCAATGGAGTAAGAAAAAATATTAAACATCAGGAGTTTCTAAGCTAATCTCATTTAAGAAATATAAGTTTCAGGAATGGTTAAGTGCCAATGCATGGAATGGTTAAATGCCAACAGTTCGCTTCAATTGTTTTTATTACAGTAAGAGGAATTTTACTCTGAATGCATAGAATTTGAAGAAAAAATTTATATAAGTTTTTAAAAGAGGCCTTTTTGAAAATTATTAATACAAACGTGAAATAAGACCCTTCAAACAAATACCAATTTCAGTAATAGTTTACATACAGCAATAATTTATTCTGAAATGTTCATTTAGTTTCTGTTGAGACACGATTCATGTCTCATTAATAAAAGAGCAGCCATCTCACCTCAAATACCAGAATATACAACAAGTTACAGCATAGCAAAATTCTATCTACTTTCAGATAAAATCTAGTTCAGGTAAAATAGTTTCATTCAATGTTTTACGGTTACACAGATTTTTTGTTTTTGTTTTTGTTTTTTTTGTTTTGAGCACAAAATAGTGTAAATTGTTACACCATAGCTATCTATATGCACATAATGTGACCACAGTACTGTTAATCATTACTTCTGAAATTGAACCATCAGTTTCATTCATGCAGTAAAGCAAAGCAGGCTGGGTAAACTTGTTCATCGAGAACCATATTACTGTGAATTTCACAGCCACATGATTAATTATGATGTTAGATGGACTCACAAGGACTAAAACAGAATGGTTTTTTGCATAAATACCAATTTCTCCCTGATGTAAGTTTAGTCAGTTTGTAATCTAGAAATGATTGAGAACAGCAATATATCATATCCTCTACCTGTAGTGTTCATTATTTTAAGACAAGCAATAATTAAAGGATGGTTGGATGGGATGCTACTTAAATACATGTAAAACATACTGTACAAATAAACTTGGCTTTACCATTTTCTTCCTAACTATCAATAGTGCCTCCCAAAATATGACCAGTGAAGACAAAGTATACTATCAAATATGGCTTCCAGAACAAAAACTCTCTAACAATCAAACCTATTTACACAATTTTTCAGTCTTAAAGTTTCATTTGAAACAAAATTTCTACATAGCAGTTGTAATTAACACATAATTTTCTGAGTTTCATCATTCCAGCTCTTTTACACAGATGTCACAAGGTAAGACCCAGAATGGCGCTTAGGACTTTGAGTTCCACTGGATTCTGTGCTGTCAGTTTTTGAATCTCGTTTCTTCGTGTTGTTATTCACTGGCGTCGGGATCTGAGACGGCCGGGCTGAAGTGCTATCTGCGCTGCTTTTCCTAGGGCTCGGATTGTAATTGAAAGGAGTCACTCTGGCAGCCACAGTCCCACTAGGTGAACTGTGCTTGCTCGAGCTGCTAGAACTGAATGGTGTACGCTCAGCAACAGAGCTCTCATTTGTCTCTGATGCAGGGACAGGATTACTTTGTCCCGGTTTTGCCTCAGTTCCTTTTTGGTCTGGGGCATCTACCTGAATAAAGGAGTTCAGGCGGTTTTCCAAACCCATGGTGCGTACGGGAGCACTGCCATTACCCACATTTTGCTTTCCCTGATTATCTTTTGCATCTTTAGCGTTTGGATTTCCCTTTTCTGAAACAGTGTCAATCACAGGGGGAGTATTTCCTGTTGGAGATCTTCCGGATCTAGGGTTGTTAATGGGACAGTCCTCAATTCTCACCCAAACATCCTCTGTTTTAGAAACAGCAGGTGCCATTTGATAAATTAGAGTCTTTGATTCAGCACCATTTGCAGCACCTGAGGAAGTGGTCTGAGAGGTACTATTTGTGGGAGAAATCTCACTTTCTTTTATTTTTCTCCATGTTCCTTTTGTGGATACTTGGTTTTCTTTAGTTTGTTTGGTTCCTGAAATTGAGTTCACATGTTTTTCATCCTCACTTTTTGCTTTTTCACTGGACTCTGATGAAGCAGAAAGAATTGAGGATGAACTTCCAGTTCTTCTCCAAGTGCTTACTCGAGGAAGGGATGATGAATGCTTGCTGTGCTCACGTTTCCAGGTTCCTGATCTATTAATCGGAAGTCGAGAAGGACTTTCAGAATGGGAGCGTGCTATATCATGGCGCTTTGCTGGTCTTCCATCATTATACTCTATGGTGGGACTGAGATTAGGAGGGAGTTTTCGCCATCCACCAGACTGGACAGACGAATGTGTGGACAGAGACATATCAGGAAGGGAAGGACTTAAAACTGGAGTCTGTGCTTGGGACCTAGTGGGAGAATCTGGTCTAGAAGATGGAGAAAGAGATTCAAATGAAGCAGACTCCTCCAGTTTTCTCCTTAGGGTTGGGCTTGGAGCTTCTTTGATGAAAGTTGACTGGCGTACTAATACGGGTCTCTCTGACCTATCAGATTCACTTCCACTTGACTTTGTTGAAGACATTCGAGAAAGTTCCACCTTTTTATTGGATCCATTGCTATTATTCATCTGATTTAGTCCTTTGGAGGCAGACTCACTTCTTGGGATACTACTGCCATTCTTGGATAAACCCGTT
Source organism: Mustela nivalis (assembly GCF_964662115.1). Classification (NCBI taxonomy): domain Eukaryota; kingdom Metazoa; phylum Chordata; class Mammalia; order Carnivora; family Mustelidae; genus Mustela; species Mustela nivalis. The sequence goes on along the minus strand of NC_139022.1, from coordinate 50,730,851 downwards.
TGTTTGGTAAGGTTCTGTTGGCTCATCTGTCTGCCTGGAGAGGTATAAGACATCTTCCCAGAACCTGAGGACTTAGTTGAAGCAGTACTAGGGGATGAAGTCCTTGGCAACTGAGATAATTTGTTAGGAGGACTTATTCCATTTCTACCAGGAGAAATTGAGTTTCGCCCTGGAGACTGCATAGGTCTACTTAATGGTTGTTGGGCAGGTCTTGAAGGAGTGGAATCTCTAGATCCTGATCTAGAAGGCCCTTTATTTGCCACAGCTGGTTGGGATGTCTGCCTGGTTACAGGGCTTAATTCTGACTTCACTGATGGCTTGGCTCCTCTAGGAGAAGTGGTGGTTGCCTGACCTTCGCTAGGGCTTTTGGAGGCTGGAGTCTTAAGAGGTGGGCCTTTCTTAGAAACCGGACTTGTGCTTGAAGAGCTATTTCGAACTCCTGGAATATGAATCATTGTCCTGCCTCTAGAGATGGAAGGCATGTTTGCTTGAAGGGACTGTTTCATTTGGTTTGAAATCTCCGAATTAGATCGAACTTTTCCAGTAAGTAAACTTTTATAAACTTTTTTCCCTCCTTTGATTCCTTTATTTTCAGATTCTATCTTTTTAGTTTCCAATGTGCTCTTCTCCCCAGGTTTTAGAATTCGTGGGCCCTTATTACTTGTAAAGGGTTTTTCCTCTTGATCAGGTGTAAGATGAAATGGTGATCCCAGAGAGATTCCTGATTTCAGTGAAAGGATGGAATCTGAGTCAGATGAAGCTTGTCTAGATAAACAGGCAGCAGCAGCAGCTTGATGTAAACTACTTACTATGGAATTTGCACCTTCCTGAATAGCTTTCCAATCAAAATTTTCTGAATCTGGGGATAAACCATGTTCTGAATCTGGTCTCTGTATATCTTTCAAATCGAGTGTCAAATCTTCTGCTAATATGCCACTCATATTTCTGGGGCTATGCTTTTCATTATCACCCTTGAGTCTTGAAGGCTTTTTCTTTTTTGGCATTGCAGAACTTATACATTCTTGCAACAGGTCGTCTTCAGAATCAATACTAAGAGAACTGAGGGAACTGTTTCTCGAGAAACAAACAGGGGTATCTTCAACGTGAAATGATTTAGGAGCGTAACCTGATGCCTGAGGTTTACTTGGTTCTCCCTGTGAGTTAGGGGGCTCTGTCTCTTTGATAGGTTCATTTTCTTTGTTATTGTTGTTTTCTTGATCAATGTCACTAAGGGAACTTAGAGAGGAGTTACGAGAAAAGCACACTGGTGTATTTTCAATAGCAAAGTTTTGTAATTTTTCGTCAGTTGCTGCCCCTCTGTCTGGTATGTCTTTGGATGACTGTGGAAAAGTGGACTGCTTCTGCAGCAAGGGTTTAGACTGACCTCGATTTATTGGATGTTTTGTAACAGCCTGTGTCTTATTAGCTGACTGCTGGTTAGTGGTTAGTTCTGTATGGCTGGTAACTTTAGCTTCTGATTCCTTATTTTCTTTCCCCTTTCTTAATTCAGCCTTTTCTCTGGAAAGGTCAACATCATCATCATCAAAATCTAGAGAACTCAAAGAATCATTTCGTGAAAAACAGTATGGAGTTCCTTCAATAGGTGTGTAGTGATGAGGTGAATCAAAAGTAAAACTTCCTCTGACTCGATCTTCGTTATTTGGTAGCTTATCATTGAAGTCCTTGGAATTATTTTTCAAGTTCTGTTTCTTTGACTCTTTGTTGTCTGAGAAAGTTCTTTCAGCATTTAAATTATTTTTTGAATCTGCATTTTTTCTTACACGTGTCCTATACTCAGTATTTTGTGGTATAGGTTTTACTGGTGAAGTAGGTTTCTTTTTCTTACCATCTAATTGATTTTTATTAGCTCCAGATGAAGACATAGATGCTTGCTGGACTTGGTCCATTATCTTTTTCACACGGAAGGGCTTGTGACTTTTTCCTTTGGGCATAGCAGAATTAATGCATTCTGCAAGAATATCACCTTCTTCTGTTTTACTATCATCCAGTTCAGGTATTGTTACAGATGGGGTTTTTCCTCTTTGAGCCTCATCTGTACTTCTGCCTTCTGTAGGAATGGTATCTCGTTTTTCGAATTCACTGGACTGTGCCCCCGGTCTAACCCCTTCCCCAGCAGCTAACTCATTCGGAGGAGATTCTATCGTTAGATCACTTAAAGACGTAGCTGTGGAAAAGTTTATAGGTGTCCCTTCTACACAATATACCCGTGGCATATCATCTCCTGGTGTAAAACTAACATGCTTTTGTGCTTGTAACCTGTTTTGTGATGGAAGAAGTTTGTACACAGGAAGTTGACTTGGTTTCCTTGCCACAGGGGGAGGTAATTTTGAAGCAGCCTGGGCCGGTTTTTTGGCTTTGCGTGAAGATTTTGTTGGCATGGCAGAAATAATACATTCTTCTAGTATTTCAATATCATCATCATCTGAGTCATCTAAGAGGTCTTTTTCAGAGTCGGTAGGTTTTTCCGTCTCTTTTTCCTGGTTTTCATTTGCTTCTTCAGGCTGCTCAGATTCTGTTTCATTCCCATTGTCATTTTCCTGAACTGGAGGCATTATTCTTAATTCCACATCTTTCTGTATAAATGGCTCATCGAGGCTCAGAGCACTCAGGCTAGAGGAGCAAGAAAATCCATCTGGAGTACTTTCTGTGGCAAAATGTAACAGAGTGTCAGCATCTGGAAGAACCTGGACTCTCTGTACGGCAGCATTTACAGCAGCTTGCTTAGGCCCACTCTCCCTCTTTTCCACAGCAGGGGCTTTGTTTTTAGGCACCTCTCGCTTGGTCTGAACTGTCTGAGGTGGAGGGGGAGGGGTCTTACTTCTGCTTGGTGGCATGGTTTGTCCGGGGCTATCTGGAAGGTCACTGGGGCTTATAATGCCACTTACCATTCCACTGCAGGGTTCACTCTGAACAGAGCTGGCAATCGAACGACTCTCAAAGCTATCGAGCGAACTGACTGAGGTACATCGGCTAAACATGAGTGGAGTCTCCTGAACATAGTGCTCTGGTGGACTTTTAGGTGTCTGAGCCCCACTTTTTGATGGGGATTTGGCCCCTGAAGAAAATTCAACAGCTTTGTGCCGGGCTGATTCTGCAGGTAAACCAGAAGCCTGAAGTCTGCTGGATTTGGTTCGAATATGCTGTGACACGGTTGGAACTTCACTCACAGAATCTTCTGTTGTTCTAGTCCCACTGTTTTCTTTGATTTCTGCTATTTGTAGAGTATTAGCAGAATCTGTTTCCTGGGTTGCCTGATCACATCCTATTTCATCTTCAGCTGATGACAAAGATGATAATGAACTGCAGCGTGAAAAACAAATTGGGGTATCCTCTACACAGTAAGTCTGTATTGTTTCTTGGTTGATGGAGGGAACTTTGCAGGAGGTGGCTTTGGAGGTCTGACCATTTCTGCTTTGTGCTGAACTTGGGTGGTGCTGATTCTGCCTCTTGGCATTAGATGAAGATGTGGATGTATTCTCACTGCTTGAAGAGATGTGTTCAGTTTTAGTGCTCTGTCCAGATGGATTCTTTGAGAATGAAAATGGTGGTTTCTGGGAAGAAGGAATGTCTGTGGCATATTTTAAACTATAATCAATAGGCTGATCCACATGATGTTTTTCTTCGTTGTATTTTATGCTATAATTTGTTGGTCTTTCTTCTTCCTCATGCTGCTCTTCCTCGGAGTAACGTTCACTATAGTTGGTTGGCTTATCATCTTCATAGTCATCTTCCTGACACAAAGACTGGTTTACATTTTGATTAATTCCATGATTAGAACCTACTCGATTTGTTTCTGAACCACTGGCTCCTCTTGATCTATATGGGGAAACACATTCCTGCTGTCCAAAATGTGGCTGGAACTTGAGGTGTTTATCATCAGTGCTCTCGGTATATACGGGGTAAGTTGTGCTTTGACTTCTTGATTGTCTCTGCTCACTTTGTTTTATCTCATCTTCTATTATATGTTTGGGTCTTGCCCATCTTTCATTCTGTGAAGGGCTTTGCCTTCCAGAGTTCAACTGCTCATCTGAATATTTAAGACTATAATTTATTGGTGTATCTAGCTCTCCGTCATTGTCATCCATGTGATTTGCGCTATGTATTTTATGGGCCAGGTCAGCTGGATATTGACCATAGCTGCAAAATTTACTTTCATCATCTTCAGAATAGGATTCAATGGAAGGCTTCATCTGACCTCTTTTACCATAACCATCACTACTACTGACACTGTTTAAACTATCATTTGAAGATCTCTTATATTCCAAGTTAGCATAAGTCACAGGACATGTCCTATTTGAACCTTCTGACTTACTGAAGCTGTAAGTGTTTGCATGTGTGTGGGCAGTAGAGCTTCTTCTTAGTGCATTCCTCTCATCTGTCCCACAATGTAACTCGGTGGTAGACCCAGAACTTCTGTCTTCCTGGGAGGTGTGAATGGCTGATACTTCTTCCATGACTTTGGCAATCTGGGCTGCAGTGGTGGAAATCTGCAAACCTCGCTTTGAAGAAGTGCCTGAATTTTCTGTTGCTGGGTGGTAGTTGCCTAGGCTGATTCCTCGTTCTCTCTCCAAACTTCTATCTTTTTCAGAACGAGAACTCTCCAAACTTCCTCTTGAGGAAGAAGAGCTAGGCAACACTGTGGTATTTAAATATGGTGAAAGGACAGTCATATTTCCAGTATTAAAATTGTCTGACCTATTATCATCATGTCGATTGGTGTCAAAAACATAGTCACTATAGAGACTTTGCTTGTGTCGTTGCTTATTACGATGAGATGCCTTGGGACTTAAATTGTCAATATTGTCAAAAGTTTCTGATAAATGCTGAGCATCTAATTCTGCTTCTAGGGCTTTTTGTTTTCTGACATGAAGAGACGGCAAGCTTGAACCAGGAGACATAATATTGGCATCCTTATACTTTGCAGGTCTATTTGCCATGAGATTCCTTAAAGCTGCAGCGCTTCCCATAGCAATCATTTTGTGCTTTGAATGTATGAGGTTTTTGAGCATGCTGACTGCCCCCATGTCCCATAATGCTTCTTGGTCCTTAGGATTTCTTGCTGAGAGATTCCACAAGGTTCCACATGCATTACTGACTATTGTCAAACTGTGAGATTTCAAGTGTTGTAATAAGGTTTGCAGGCAGTTGTTCTCTCTTAGGATTTGCCTGAAATAAAATAAGAGATCCCAAAATTAAAGTAACAATCTCCTTATTGTAACAACAAATAAAAGGTTAGAAAACAAATTTAAATCTAAAGATAACTACTAAAACTTATTAATAGGCATAATAAAACTGCCCCAAATTATACTATAAATTTCAAGCATTTTACATCTCCTTTTGTTCCTACTTCATTTAATGTTTACTGTTTAAAAATACTCATCTGTCAGACTAAAAGAAGTAAAAGTGTTGACTTTAATCTGTTCTGCATTTCCTATTCTGACCCAATAGCTGCTGCTTCTACTTCCTTTTTTTTTTAAGATTTTATTTATTTATTTGGCAGAAGAGAGAGGACAAGCAGGGGGAGCAGCAGGCTCTCTACTCTGCAGAGAAGATGTGGGAATCGATCCCCAGACTCTGGGATCATGACCTGAGGCAAAAGCAGATGCTTAATGGACTGAACCACCCAGGTGCCCCTGACCCCATAGCTTTTAAAATTTTTCCTGGGGTACCTGGGTGGCTCAGTAAGTTGAGCATCCAACTCTTGATTTCAGCTCAGGTAGTGATCTCAAGGTCTTGGGATAGAGCCTGTGTCAGGCTCCCCACTCAGTGGGGAGTCTGCTCGAGGATCCCCCCCCCCCCACATGCTTTCTTTAATTCCTGAGCAGAAACACTTGCTTTATCTACATGGTGACAGAGTTCCTCAATGAATGTATTATAAAATCTTACCCTGAACAGGGACTTTGTGGTAACTTAATCTATAGATGGGTTCCACAATGTTAACTACAAAAAATCTTGGAAGACGTAGAAAAATCGATCAATCAGTCTTTACAGGGAGCACACTGTAAGCGCCTAGACTGGCAAAGTGACTTTTTAGAATAACCTTTATCCTCCTGGATTGATTTTGTGATAATGCTATCCCTCTTAGAAGTGTGCTCTGTCAAACTGTGTGTGGAGTTATTACTTCTAGTGAAAGGTTTCGAAAATTTAAAGGTTAACTATAAAAACAAGGGTTGAGAGTTAGCATAATGAACTTTGGGACTTGAAAGAGCAACAGCTTGTTTAATGCATGGTAAACTTAATTTTAATGATAGCACATTCAACTTTAGAGGTCTTTAAAACTGACTGGCAAGGGTGTACAATGAGCTTTAATGTGACAATCTTCTCTGAGCAGTCCAGCAGACACCTGAGCGCTTACTGAGTTTAAGAGGTCTTCTTTGCATAGCAGAGAGAGCTCTAAGGCTTGTTTGTGTATCAAAAACCTAAAGAGAAGATGTTCACATTCTTTACAAGTTCTGTTACTAGAAGTACCTTATGGGGTTTCTGAAAACGAGAAACAATACTGGATAAAATATAAAAAAACAAGCTGTGAAAGGATGCATATGTATATATTTTTTGAGAGTGGGAGGAGGGAAGGGGGAGAAAAAGAATCCTAAGCAGGCTCCACACACATCATGGAGTCCAACGAGGGGCTCAACCTCGTGACCCTGACATGATGAACTGAGCCAAAATCAAGTCAGATGCTTAACCAAATGAGCCAACCAGGCACCCCAAGATATCCCTATTTTTGCTAACAAAATCCAGAGCCTAAGTTATGAAAATTTGTGCCTTGTAAATGAGATGCTTTCTTAGGTTTCATAGCCCTAGATGAAAGGCTGTTGGCTAAATAATATTAAGATTATTGATAATAAGACACCATTAAAAAAATGTGAACCACTGGGGGTGTGTGGATGTCTCGGTTCAGTTAAATGTCTGACTCCTGATTTCAACTCAGGTCATGATCTCAGGTCCTGGGAGCAAACCTCGCCCTCGGCTCCACACTTGGCAGGAAGTCTGCTTAAGAGTCTCTTCTCACCCATCCCTCCCCCAGCTCACTCTCTCAAATAAATAAATAAATAAATCTTAAAAAAAAAAAAAAAAAAAGAACTACTGGATTCTCTGGAACATATCCACAGATTTTGTTCTTTATAAATGTTTCGTTCCCTTATGCCATACTAACAATGGGATTTTGTTCTCTGTAGTATTTGTGTCTTTAATTTTTTCCCCTTCATATGGGTTAAACCTCTTGATCATCATTTGTTTGCCTCTACACATCTTCATACTATAAACTTTTATTAGAATAAATATACTAATGAGTTAGGAACTAATAGTTACCTTTTCACTGTAATCTAATTTAGTTTAGCACTTGCACAATTACACAAAACACTGCTTACAAGAGATTCTTTTTGAGGGTATGAATTCTACACGAATTCATTTAAAAGTAATATAAAAATGCTGCATTTACCTGTGGTCCTCATTTGTAGCTATCAAGCTGGACACGTTCCGTAGTATCCCACCTCCACTTTCAATAATGGCTAACGTATTTGCCTGGCTTCGGTAAGTGAGAGTGCCGACCAGAAATGCTAGCGCACCATCTACAGCACATATGTCAGCTTTATTCTCAGTGCAGTGTGCAGACAAGTTCCATAAGGCACTCAATACGCTTTTGAGGGTTGATTCCTATTAAGAAACAGAACATGTGTCATCCAATTAGAGTTGGAACATGCCTCTTACAATTTCTATGTTTACTTCTATTGAGTAGGTTGTTATTGTCATTACTTATCTCCCCTGCTGCTCACCCCTCAAAAGCAAAGTATGGGCACTCTCCATTTAGAAAAACTGATAAAATACCAACTGGAACTTAAGTAGTGATATCCCCATAGCTCAAGCAGAACACAATACTTAACTAATGACCTTTTTGAACTTTATTCTAAGTGCTTAGAAGTACACACGTATCGAGAGCTTGTATAAGAATATGAAACAGAACTGATGTGCATTCTGAAAAGAATACTTGCATGGTAATAGAAACCAGAAAAAAAAAAAACCAAGAACACCAAACCCCTCTATATATGCTGATATGAAGGATCTCTAAGACATATTATTAAATAAAAAGAGCAAGTTGCAGAGCAGGATGTATGAATATTCTGTTTGTATAAAAAACACACATATATACTTATAAGTGGTTGATTCAAAGGTAACAATATAATTTGTTAAAAAATAAGCATACTGAAAAAACTCCAATTTCTTAAAACTCCCAAAGAAACAAGGTTAATTCCAAAAAACAGAACTTCCTTGGTATATAACATCAAAGCAACTGTAATTGCTGCAAGAACAAAACACTGAGTATATAATTCAGGATATTTGGTTAAAACTTGCCATAATCCTGATGTCAGTTTTTCTTCCTACTAAAATCAACTAGGGAACAAACATTCATTAAAAATCTACTCTATGGGGACGCCTGGGTGGCTCAGTTGGTTAAGCAGCTGCCTTCGGCTCAGGTCATGATCCCAGCGTCCTGGGATCGAGTCCCACATCGGGCTCCTTGCTCCGCAGGGAGCCTGCTCCTCCCTCTAACTCTGCCTTCCACTCTGTCTGCCTGTGCTCGATCTCACTCGCTTTCTCTCTGACAAATAAATAAATAAAATCTTTAAAAAAAAAAAAAAAATCTACTCTATGTCTATCACAATTACAGGCACTCCAGAGGATACCAATACGGTAAGCTGATAACTGCTAATAGTTTACTTAGGGGAAAAAAAAGAAACAAAACCATACATGAACAAAGGAAAGATTACTGCTACCTGAATTTAATGAAATAAATGAAATACTTCATGGAGGACAGCAGCTCTGTAGAAGATAAGACCTGTACCTTCAGAAAGAAGACAGGTGCTCCTGGCATAGAAGAGGGAATCAGCAAGGGAGGACTAAGGAATAGAAAGAAGACACAGAGGAGATCCAAGTCCATGCTGGGGAGCAGTGTTAGGTCAGGTGAGATGGTAACCCCCCCCCCAAAAAAAAACCCACAAAAAAAACCTTGAAAGTCAGGGCAAACCCTCTGGGCCTGACAATAAATAGCTAGCTACCATGTTCTCTTCATCAGGAAATTAAGAGACTCTAGGAGCAAATACTATTTATCAGGAGGCAGGGAGATGTGAGAAGGTTAAGAGCTCAATTTTAATTACACCGTGACTGAGGTAAAGGTGGGATATTCAAAGTATCCCAGGAACAGAGAAAACAGCAACAGTTTACATGTATAAGCGAGTTCAACTACAGATGGCCCAGAGGTCAGAGGTCAGAGGTAAAGATAGGAAAACAGAAGTTGTTCTCTACAAGATTACATGTAGAGGAAAGGGTTTTGTTTCAAAAAAGTTTTATAGTTAGATTTAGAGGAGAAATGATTAGAAGTTGTAGGTATAGATGGTAAAAACAAAGGAATTTCAAAAAGGTGTGTGATCCAAAAGTATTAAACATAGGTGCAGGTAGAAAAGAAACCCCAGTTAAACTATAAACCTAGATTTTGTTAGAAGCAAAATTAAAAGGAACGGAAGAAATTATGGCCAGTGAAGAAATGGAGCCAGTGATTTGTTCAGTGTTTTGGTTGCTAGAGGAAAAAGAGCAACACTGCAGGAGTTATAAGAAGCAAAAGAAAAGTTTTTTTTGCTTGTTTTCTTAATTTTCAAAACATTGGGCTTCTTAGAGATAGTTGAAACAAAAAAGCCATCTCTATACTCAGTAGAGAAGATACAGAAGATAGGAGTAACGAACTGATAGCTTTTATTTTTCCCCTTAAGATTTTCTGTATTTGAGAGCGAGAGAATGAGAGCGAGCGAGATCACAAATAGTGGGGGGAGGCTGAGAGAGAAGCAGACTCCCTGTTAAGCAGAGAGTCCCTGATGTGGGACTCCATCCCAGAACCCTAGGATCATGACCTGACCCAAAGCAGATACTTAACCAACAGAGCCACCATGGAACCCAGGGACTAACAACTTTGAGTAAACACCAATGCTTGGGGCACAGAGTGGGAGGATGGAAAGGTTCTGTGTAGAAAAGTAGAGGCCTGCTCAATGAAGGTAAAATGAGTCAATGCATGGGAATATGGAAGGTAGTTCTGACTCTCCTGGTCATTAGCAGTAAAGCTGAAAAGGAAGAGATGATGAATTATAAAAGAATGTTCAGAATGACTATTGCACTGAATGTAGAAAAAGAGGAAAAAAGTAAATTCTAATACTGTTAGCCAGAAGTAGACCCAAACCAGAATTGGACACTATAAATTTCTGCTGAGCCAGTTTTTCCAAGACTGGGCTTACATTAAAAATTTATAGAGGAAAAAAAAATTTATAGGTGAATTTATGGATGATGATCTATAAAATATTACTCTTCCTTTATAAGAACAGGGTATGCCTTTCCATTTATTATGGTCTTCTTTTGCATTTCTCAGTAGGAGGAGTCTTTTAATTTAGCTTTCTCAGTTTGTAGCAACTATTTGTATAAAGATCTTTGCGGTCCTTGAAAGAAAGTTATGAACTCTCAGCAACAATACAAGTTCCCATAATAAATAACACATACAAATACATTAAATCTTTTTGAAAATATACACACTTGATGAGTCTTAAAGTGTGGACACTAATTTTTTGGTATAATTTCATTGCGGTATAGTTGAACAATAAACTGCACATCTTTCAAATGTGCAATATGATCACTTTCCATGTATGAGCATATCCATGAAACCATCACTACATTAAAAAAACCAAACATTTATATCATCTCCCCAAGTTTTCTAGTATGCTCTTGTAATCCACTCTCATGTTTTCTGTCATTATAGACTATTGTTTGTACCAACAGTTCATTTTTCAAATACCCAAATAGTATTGCAGTGTGGACATCCCATAATTTGTTTACCCATTCACCTGTCGATGGGCATTAGAATTACTTCTAGCTTTTGGCTATCAAACAGTATTGCTGTGAACGTCTGTGTTTAAGACTTTGCGCAAACAGGAATTTTTCTCTTAGGTAAATACTTAGGACTGGAATGGCTGGATTGTGTGGTTGGTACATATTTAACTTTAAAACACTGCCAAATGTTCTTCAAGGTGATATACCATCTTACATTTCCACCAGCAGAGCCTGAGAATTCCAGTTGTTTAACATCCTTGACAACACTTGGTTAATCTTTTTACATTTTAACCAATATATGTAATGGTATCTCACTGTAGTTTTAATTTGTATTTCCCTCATGACTAATGATGTTGAGTATCTTTTCAAGCGCTTATGAGCCTTTTATCTATCTTCTTACCTGTAAGAAATACAAGTGTTCTGCTGATTCATGAATGTTTTGAAGGTATTTTTGTGCAGATCCTAGGTATATTTGGATATTATAATTATAACCATTTTTTTAGTTGAATACTTTTCTTGTTTCTCATTATTTTTCAGTGGATTTTCTTGGGGTTTCCAGGTATAAAATAATTTCACAAAAATACATAAACAAATAAAAACCAAAAATTCTTTGCCTTCTCTAAAAAGGAAATTTTGAAGGAAAAAATGTAGGCTGTAGGTCTAGCAGTACTTGCTGGGTGAAAGGAAGCCCAGAATAGCTAAGAAGACCTGCTTAGTCCCTCCCAAATTTCAAGCTTTTTTAAAAAAATTAGCTTAGTTTCTGAAGTAGGTATGCCACGTGGTGCTATTTCCTTTTGTAAACAAATTATTATTTGAGGCATTCCTTACCCTTGGATCTGATCACCTCTTGATACACTGACTATCAACACTGAGGACTCTGGAGAGCACAGAGGTAACAATGACCCCACATACACAGTGATTCTCCACTGGGGGTGATTTTCTCCCTTCGCTCCTTTGGGGCACCTCTAGTAATACTGGAGACATTTTTGATAATCATGATGGAGGGTAAGTATATTGGTATCTAGTGGGCAAAGACCAAAAATGCTGCTAAACATCCTACAAAGCACAGGTCAGTCCCTTGAAACAATTATCTGGTCCAAGATGCCAATAGTGTCAAATCTGAAAAAACCCGACTTAACCTAGCCCGCTTTGTACAATTTTTTCCATCTTAATACTTTCTAACTTTGGAGTAGTCTAAGACTAAGAACTGGTGAGATAAACAGGTCAGAAATTAAGTAAAATCCTTTGTCTGAGGAAAGCAGCCACATCCTCGGGACCGAATGGAAGCAAGGCTTTGGGTGAATGCACTCAACTTGGCTTCTACACTTCCTCCAGCCTCCTACTTCCAGATCCAGGGCCTGAGCCGTGGCCTCCAGCCCAGCCAGCTGTCCCCACAGCCCATGTCCTTCTGTCCTGCCCATTTCTCCTGCCTCATGTGCAATTTTGGAGTTTTTCCATAAACTGATTCTGGCATTAGCTTTTAGGAGATTTTTGTTAAAACCCAGGACCGACCTTCAGCTCTGAACAATTTTTTCCCTCAATTCCAAAGATGTGCCTTTCTAGCTGACCCAAATTTGGGTGGCTTCTCTCCCCTTTTGCTATTCTACATTTTTAGTCTTATGCTAGCTTTATATCTCAAATGGTGAAATCCGTCCAAAAAAATACAAAATTAAGCATGCTGTTTTAAAAAAAAAAGATAGGGAATCTCAAGGGTGGGAAAAGGTAGCAAAAAAGTAACTAAAAATGAAATCCAAATTAGAATATTAAATGTTTTCAAAGGTACCTTTTTAACTTCTAGAGCACATTCCATCAATGCTTTCACACTTCCAACTTCACGCAATGTCTTTTTACTATTTACATCTGCTCGCCAAGACAAATTCCTCAAAACACTTGCAATAACCTGCAAATGAAATTAATTTTAGAATAACTTGAATATAAAATAATTTAGTTATTTTGTTTTTAATGCTAGCGGTTAAGAGTAGAAACCTACTGGTAAAGAAATTCCTCCTAAATGCTAATACAGTGCCAAAAGGATTCCTTCCTATAATTATTTTCCTTTATTCTGGTTTTAATGTAATCACAATTGAAACATGAGACACTAAATACTGAACCACAGTTTAAATTAATCCAAATTAGGATATTAACCCACTAATATCCAAGAAAAACTCTTGAAATTCTAACTAGTACCTGCTGTAAGTCTTCACTTTCAGATTTTAGTTGGGCCACAAGCGCTCTCATGCAGCCTTTCATAGAGCAGAGTGTAGCCTGTAAAATTAGAAACGGAACAGAGGGTCAATAACAAGGCAACATGAAGCTGTGCTTTATTTTGGACTAATAAATTTCAAATCCAGTTTTAGCTGTCTCATTTTAATCATCCTAATATTTTACCCATAGAAGCCCCAGAGCCAGATTATAGAAAAGAAGTTTTTTTTTTTTGTTTTTAAAGATTTTATTTATTTATTTGACAGAGGGAGATCACAAGTAGGCAGAGAGGCAGGCAGAGAGAAAGAGGAGGAAGCAGGCTCCTGCCGAGCAGAGAGCCTGATGCGGCACTCGAACCCAGGACCCTGAGATCATGACCTGAGCTGAAGGCAGCGGCTTAACCCACTGAGCCACCCAGGTGCCCCCTAGAAAGGAAGTTTTTTGTGATCTATTCCTCTCCTAGTAAACTGGAATAATAAAAAGAGTAAGTGATAAGAAATGATAAGCAGGGGTGCCTGGGTGGCTCAGTTGGTTGGGCGATTTGTCTTAGGCTCAGGTCATGATCTTGGGGTCCCGGGATCAAGTCCCACATCAGGCTCCCAGCTCCATGGGGAGTCTGCTTCTCCCTCTGACCTTCTCCCCTCTCAAATAAATAAATAAAATCTTAAAAAAAATGATAAGCAATGGGTTTTATTTATTTATTTAAAAAAGATTTTATTTATTTATTTGATAGACAGAGATCACAAGTACGTAGAGAGGCAGGCAGAGAGAGAGAGAGGAGGAAGCAGGCTCCCTGCTGAGCAGAGAGCCAGACTCGGGGCTCGTTCCTAGGACCCTGGAGATCATGACCTGAGCTGAAGGCAGAGGCTTATTAACCCACTGAGCCACCCAGGTGCCCCAAGCAAAGGGTTTTAAAGTAAAGTCTCTTCCTTGCCCAGAAGCGATATATGTATAACACTCACATCTGTCATCAGAATTTTTAGACCTTTACTCTTATTCCTGGGAATAGCATTTTAAATGCAATTACATAAACCCACTACTGTATTCTATCTTTTGCCTTTGTTTAGGCATAAGACAGCCTAACGAGTAAAACTATGCACTGGTGTGTGAAGTTCAGTTTTTTTTTTTTTTTAATCAGTGTTTAATGAGGAGAGTGAAAAAAGGAAATCAGTGAAAAGTAGTTTGTATGAAACTAACTCATACCAGTGATATCTTAAGAAGTAGATCTTTTTATAAAACATACCTTGTTGGCCACATCTCCAAAAGTCAAGTTTGTCAAAGCCATTCCAGCATACCGTCTTAATGTAATACTGTAGTGGTCATTAGTTAGCCCATACATTTCACAGTCCACTTGCAATAATTCTGCAATGGCCTGTAGTCCCCCTAATTTAAAAAGGGCAAGAGGAAAAAGACAATAATCTAAAATAAAACAAGTGGCACCAAGTTTAAAAATTACTTATTAGGAAAACATCTCAAAGAAGGAGAATATATAGTTTGAATACACCTCTAGATCACAAGTTACAAAAATTGTTACAAAGAACTTCTATGTAATACTCAAAGTACAGCTGATAATGACTCATTTTCTGCCAGTTTTCTCCACCCTCCAGACCCTTGCCTTACTGAGTGAAGTGGGCATTATAGTCTTATTTACCTCATGTATACTATATCATGTCATTGATGAAGAAGGCTATGTTCTAACACTAGGTCTTCCTTCATGAAGGCAGAAAAAGGTAACTTATTTTTATTACTACAACTTTACAAACATTCTTCAATGTTATACACTGTGGCCTAATTAATTTTTTTTATTTGCCAAATAATTAGCCTTAGGAATCCTGAGACTTTTAAATGAAACTGTGCATGAAGCAAAGATTAGTTTCTTATAAAAAAAATTATCTGTTCAATTTATTACTAAGTTCTATAAAACCACTTATTATATATATATATTTTTTAAAAATTCTTACTTTTCTTTGGTACTCACAAATGTCAAATACCAACTATGCTAGGATTTAGTATTTTCCTTCCCCTTGATTCTCACCACTGGGTATGCCTGACAATGCCCACAGTGGTCAACACTGAGAAGACAAGGAGAAAAATGAAGGAAAAGGAAAGGGAAAGACAGAAAGGAAAGGGTAGTAACAAAACAGAACAAAAAATCCAAAAACAAAAACAAGTAAAGCAAAATGGTGAGCAAGTGAATAAAAATAAAAATGCATATGGATGCTGTTCAAAATATTCATCATTAATATTAATCATCATGGGACTGGGGATATTGTTTTGTCACAGAGAAGTGGCTTAGACAGAAAAAAGGAAGATGAACATAAACAGGTGATTTTTGGAAATTCTTAGTCTAAACAGTCAGGTTATCAATTTAGAAGAGGACCTGTATGTTTGGTATTTTTGTAAATCATCTAGAAGGGTCAGTATGTAGAGGAGACTGCAAATACATAAAACAAAGTTTTAACTTGGCTAAAGAATTCCAACTCAGAAGAATTAACTGTATGAAGACTGGTGCAAATCTTTATGACTAGCAGCAATGCGATGAGTTTGAATGTAGATAAATGAAAATTAATTCGGTTAAGGAAAACCCAAACCATACTTAGGAGTATTTTTTTCCATCTACCCAGGATAATGGAAAAATACATAGCCACTGAACACAATACAGTGACTATCTTTAAGGAGCTTATACATTAGAGCAAAAGCAGACCCTAAACAACTAATTTAGGCATAACAGTGCAGAAGCACAGGGAGAGGTAACAGGTGACTTCACCTAGATTGAAAGTATCAAGAAAAAGGCTGAGGAAATAATGTTTAGGTTAAGAAAGACTTAAAGGATGAGTATCTAAAACGGGTGGGGCAAGAATAATAGAAAAACATTTTAGGCAGATGAAACAGTATGTGCAAGAGCCCCTGACCCTGAAATACACAGCAATAAGGGGAAGGTCTCAAGATGAGGCTACGAAATGGGTAGAGGCTGTATCATGCAAGACTTTATATGTCACACTCAGGCTTTCCAACAGGGCAAGGAATAATTTAATGTACATTCTAAATAGATTCCTGTGATCTGTAGGATGCAGAATGGATAACTGTAAGTGGGGAGCCAAGTAAGTACTGTACTTCCTGCAGAGGAGGAGAGATGATAGTGGCCCAAACTGGGGATGGAAAGGAGAGCAGTGATTAGAGATAAATTTAAGAAGCAGAATTAAAGTAAATGGGGCTTTAATTAGGGTAGGGTTATAGGATGTCTTCCGAGATTCTGGCCTGAGGAACTGGGCTGACTGTCATGCCATTTTCTGAGAAAAAGAACCTTGGAAGAGAAAGGGATGTGGGGCTGAAGGAGATAACCAGTTCAGTTGGGGCAGTTGAGTTAAAAATGTCTGAAAAACCATCTAAGTGAAGATGTCAGATGAGGAGTTTGATAATGTGTCTAAAACTCAGGAGTGGCAAAGTGGATTAAGATGTAAATTGGCAAAACATTGTAATGGAAGCACAGATTGGAGGATATTGTTTAGAGAGAGATGAAGAAAACCTAGGACAGAGCTTTGAGGAATTCCCAATGTTTAATACTTGAGTAGAAGAGAAGCAGCCAGTAAAAGAATTGAGGTTCTGACTCAGGAAACTGACTTGGGAATGACCAATGACCTAAAGACCATGGCCCTGTATACTGGTAAGATCGCCAAGATGTTGAGCATTACAGAGCAGACTATTGATGCCAAAACAAACATCCTATGCTTTGTGCCTGAGTGGCATGGTAATATCTGTGACACTTTCTTAAGAAAGGTGAAATGATTTAATAAAGAAGGTCTCAAGAAAGCACTAAAAGAAGAAAGACCTTTTTTCCAACAGAAAAACTAAAACACTCAGGACTTGATTCTGAAAACAAAGATTAAAGAAGGATATGGTCTATATCAACAAAAGCATGAAGAAAAAAGAACATTCGATAAAATTTAGGATTCAGATAAAAGAGAGCTTTTAATGACTTTAGACAAATAAAGAAGACTTTCTGTAAATTTTAAGGCAACAAATAAAATCTGTGTCAAAACTACAAATGGATTCACAAAAATATGATGTGAATTCATGACTGATAGAATAAAAAAAAAAAAGGTTGCCCTTAGAAAAGTTAGCCTGTCTCAAGGTAATGCAAAGATAAGCATATTCTTTCACATTTTGCTCAGTGTCTATGTTTAAAAAAAGTGGTCCGCATGGACCAGATATTATCCAATGTGGGATTTCATAACCTTAAAGCTAGTAGAGGACCAATGGTTTCAACAGAACCCTTAATTTAAACTTATGTATATAAAAAAGATAACAGAAAGATGACACTTAGTTTTTTAAAGAGTATATTATTTTCCTTTTACTTGGGTTAGATAGTCACCATTATCATTCTAAAATAAACATTAGGGCCCCAATGTAAATATTCTATATATTGTTTCACAAAATTTACGGATCATAAGAATCACCTGGGCCACTAATTAAATGATTCCTAGGTACCCCTCTGGAGATTCTGCTATACTAAACCTGTGTGCTACAAGGCTAGACAATCTATATGGTTTGGCAAGTATCTCTGTGATTATTATGATCTAGTTTGGAAATACTAATACAAATAAATCATGAGTTCCTTGAAAGTCAGAACCATATCTTCACCATTTTTCAAGGTACAGTTTCTGGGACAGAGCTGGGACTTAATCAATGTATACACCCCTGAGAGCACAGCCTACAACCTGTAGTTCTAACAGGTACACCTAAATGACCTTGAAAAGTTGTAGAATCCTCTTGTATGTACAAATGATAGTCCCAGCTGACTAGGTTTAGGAATTTCCCTTCATCCATTTGGGACTTTATTCCTCCTTATCCCTCACTGCCAGATACTTCGTGCTTCCTTACTCCATCTCCCCATAATCCACAAACCTTGATTTTTCTTTTGCTTTGTGCAAATTTAGAGGCTAGGAATGAGAAGAAAGGAATCCCCTGTAGCTCTGTTCCCAACAGTCACACCCCCAAAGGCCCCATCCTGCTCCTCACCTGAAAGCCCCTGCCCTAGCTCCTGTGATGAAATGCCCCGGGTAGCCTTCCTACCTGAAGAAGGAAGAGGAACAAATACTGAGTCTAGGTTTCACTCTGAAATTCAGATGATTAATGTGTCAGTCCTAGTCTACAGTTCATTGGAACACAGGTCTATTTACAGAAAAACCTTTGCAGTAGTTTAAAATTGGATTAGTTTTCTTGTTTATTCAAGATTTTTATCTGCTTCCCATTATTACTAGCATTAAAAAACAACCAAACATAAAATTTTCACAAATGCTGGGTCTACTGAGGAGGGGATAACTCATAAGATCACACTCAGTTCCACTGGAGGCTGGGAGGTGGGGGAAGAAAAGAGAATCAGATGGGCCAAATGCAAGGGCCTATGGGAAGAAAAGCATGGCTGGAGGTCAGGCCTGAGATCACAAAGTATACAGCCCCCCAAAGTGATGACTCTGAAGGAGACAACACTCATTGTTGGCCGTGCAGGTTCTCTGTGTTTAAGAGTCTCATGATTTTGTGACTTTTCAGATAAATGATGAATGACAATGATGAGGGTGGTAGAAATATAAAGTGGGGGCTGGGATGTAATGTAAAATAAACAGCACAAAAAGCAAGGGCACAGCCACACTAAGATGGAAACTCAGTGTATGGTTCTTGCTTGTGGTACAACTAAACAGATCCAGTTCACATGAGACGGCTCAGCATGATGCAATTATAAATACAACATATGCAAAATGAACCTAGAAATCAAAGAAAAACCGTTACATGACAAATGGAGTGCACAAAAATGCAGGTCATAAAAGGCTTAGAGTGTGTGAAAACACATACATAAAAGAGTAATACTTCCAAAAATTAGTGGAATATTTCTAACTTAAGTTACAGCAAAATCTTTTCTTCATTAACTAGTTTCAAAGATACCATGCCGCTTATCATGAAAATCCAGTAAGTACTGATAACCATGAAGAGAAATGAGAATCTTAATAATAATTCCTTCTGGTGTCCATCAGAAGTGACTGAGTTCAAGAAAAATCACAAAGCTCCACATTTCAAAATAATTTAAATTACCCTCCCATTAACCATCACATAGAGTCTACTGTGGAAACAGGGGCAAGGAGTGGCCCACTTAGTAATTTTTCTAATTGCTGGCTAAGAGTTTGAAAAGCCAAGTTACTTTATACAAGGTAGCAGTTTCTATCATTAAGAACCTTTTCTTCTCTGGAAACCAGAGCATAATGATTTGCTACAAGGAGAAACAGGTGGTAACGGAAATTAGTGGCCTTATGCCCAATTCAATGATGACGAAAAATCTTCAGTACTCTTCTATGGCATTAAGAAACATTTTTGTCTTACCAAGTTCATTCATTGCATGTCTATGTTCTTCATCAAATGAAAGTTTCATTAAAACACACACAGCAGGACAGATCTGATGTTCAACAGGAGCTGGCACTGGAAAATAAAATTGACATAAACCATAATGCTTTGTTTTTTCAGAAGCAACAATGTTTATTATACTTAAAAAAAAAAATCAGGGGTCACTAATATTTCCCTAATGCTTAGTAGTTTAGTAGATCAACAAATAAATACTACCAACATGGAAAAGAAAATATGAGAAAAGGGCTTCTCTTGGTTCCAGAAAAATGTTTACTACTTATATGCTTTTAACTAACTCTGTCAGAATCAATTCCTTGCAGGTTTATACTATAACTCAAATAATAATTTAAAATTATAATGACTATGTAAAAGAATAAAAACACTTTGATATAAAACCATTTTGTTATGATTTCTATTTAAACTATTGTCACGAGTGTGGGTTAAAAGCACTTATTTGTGTACAAATTTAGTAAAGAAATCTAGCACAAACCTGTGGAGAAAGCTTACCATAGAGACAGACAGTAAACAAGAATCTAAAGAAGAGGTGTCCAAGAAAATGTACCTCCACATTTAATACCGTGTACAGTTTCAAAGCTCATTATTTGAAATAAAAATTTAAAAAGTCTATTTTTCAAAAGTAATATTCATTTATTTTATTTAAGCATTTGAGAACTGTTATTAAGATAAAAAAATACCAGTTATTATGTAATTGTGGATACCACAGGAAAAAAATCCAGAAAGACATTGTTTTCTTAGTAAGGTATCTTAGTAGTTTTCTTCACCCTTAGGACAAAAAGATATAAAGGACAATTTCTGCTATTTTCTTATTCTTGAGAATTTGAAAATTTTAAATAAATTCACCTTTATATCTAAGCTAGAGGGGCACCTGGGTGGATCAATGGGTTAAGGTCCTGCCTTCAGCTCAGGTCATGATCTCAGGGTCTTAGGATAGAGTCCCACATCGGGCTCTGCTCAGCGAGGAGCCTGCTTCTCCCTTTGCCTGCCTCTCTGCCTATTTGTGATCTCTCTCTCTGTGTCAAATAAATAATTAAATAAAATCTTTAAAAAAAAAAAATCTGCTAGAGCTTCATAGAAGGTGTTGTCACCATCAGCCCTTCTCCTGCCCCTTAAATCAACAGGTTGATACAACTCTCCCCTCTCCCCTGTGTGTGAGTGTGTGTGTTTTCTTATCAGGTAAAAGGAAAGTCTTACCTTATATACTTACTGCTTTTGGTTCTTGCTACAGGAATGAAGTAAATTATGTCCCCAAGGGTCCCAATTCTTAACTTCCCTGCTCCTGATGGAGAGGGGTTGGTAGCCCAGGGTTTCTCCCTCAGCAAAGAGCTGGATGGCTGATCACCCCCAGCAACTGGGACCCATTGCCTGAAGCAGGAAGGTGCAGCGGGAAGAGGACTGGGTTGACAGTCAGAAGATCTGGCCTGTGTTCCTGGCTCTACCACTTATTAGCTAAGAGTCTAACAAGCAAGTCTCTTAGCATCTCTGAGCCTCAGTTTTTTCATCTGTAAAATGGAGATTATAATACCTTCCCTTCCTACTTTAGGAGTTTGTTGTGAGGCTCAAATAACATAACAGATGTGACACAGCTCTGTATTCACTGACTAGAGTGTTGTGCAAATGTTAATATAATAGCCTGGTCACTAACAGTTAAAGCTCACTTTCTTGAGCTTCATCTATAAAATGGAAGAGATGGAAACATAATTGCTCAAGTTCTTTCTAAATCTACTATACCATGACTATAAATCTCTCTTGACCTCATTCTTTTTTGGTTGCATAGTACTGCATGTAGTGTTTTCCTTTGCTATTTTTTTTTTCTAGAAATATACAGACTTAAGTTTTAAACTATGTTAGCGGTGTAGATGGCTACTATAAATTTCCCATTCCTACTCATAAAGACAACATACTAACTAAAAAAGTTTTCATTTAAAAAAGGTTTACAGGGACGCCTGGGTGGCTCAGTTGGTTAAGCAGCTGCCTTCGGCTCAGGTCATGATCCCAGCGTCCTGGGATCGAGTCCCACATCGGGCTCCTTGCTTGGCAGGGAGCCTGCTTCTCCCTCTGCCTCTGCCTGCCACTCTGTCTGCCTGTGCTTGCTCTCGCTTCTCTCTCTATGACAAATAAATAAAATAAAAAATCTTTAAAAAAAAAAATAAAATAAAAAAGGTTTACATTTTCTTTGGTAACATGCACTATAAGGAACATACTTGGATTTTTGTCCTGGTCCATGCCTTGTTCATGGGCTTCCTGCCACTCCCAACAGGTTTCACAGTAAGCTCGTATCTGTTCCAAAAGATGAAGGACTCGGATTTCACGCCTGCCTCTCTTGTCATCAGGCTGTGAGTGAATGATGTTGTGAAGTGCTGCACTGGCCCTGGCCCGAGCCTCTTTACTGCCCCGGGAATTTCCCAACAACACAGAGTCTTTGTCATTGCCATGTAAAAGCTGGATGAGGAGAGGAAGACATCCAGACTGTCGCATGGATATACAGCTGTCTTGGGAGCTAGACATAGCTAGCAAAGTTCGCGACATATCATCCTTATCATGAGTACCAAGCATTGACAACAATGAATACACCATTTCCACCTGTGGGCCAAATGAGTTTAGAAACAAAATTATGACTTTAATATCCAAACGCTAATACCAATGATGTGATGAATGGGATACTTATTGTAAGTCATTAAAAAGAAAAACAAAACTCAAAACCCCTTTCTAGGATGAAGTAATGGTGGCATACAGTGTTGAAAAAGAAGGTAGGTTCTCACACACTTAAATTGCTGTTTGTCTGGATCAGCCGATTATAGTGAATGGCAATTGATTTCTCTCTCTCTCTCTCTCACACACACACACACACACACACACACACAAAATGAGGAATGTGATTATGTAAATATTTTACACAATTTAAAAATTTTACTTCTTTTAATTTACAACTATAATCAATAAATAGAAAACACTTTTCAACAATTATTATGTACTGAGTACCAGTTCTTGACAATCACTAACCCTTACCAGATTATAATATTGTTAAAAGTGCATGATTTCTCCCTTAAACATATAAAAAGAAGAATGTCATAAAAAGAATGCCATTATCACACAGGGAGTTCAAGGACTCTCAATCAATTTCCTTTTTCTAAAGCATGCAGTAAGCATCAGTTACTCTCGGACAAGAAGTTCTAAAGGTTTACTCAGAAGCAGATTAGAAACTGGAAACAGTACCCAGTTATCCTGGACTGTAATTAGCCTCATTTCAAAGCCAGAGGCTATTATATAAAAGTGGAGGCTATTATATAAAGAATGTATTATCTCTATAAATCAGTGGTTCTTAGTGGTGATTTTGGCCCTCCCAGGACACTTCTGGTGGCCACAACTGTGAGAGGAAGTGCTATGGGCATCTACTAGGCAAAGACCAGGGATACTGCTAAACGTCGTACAATAAAGAATTATCCAGTCAACAATTTTGAGTCTGAGAAACTCTAAAAAATACACACTTCTCTTAGACATTAATGTTTTGGGAAGGTAGTACAGAACTGTGGGTAAATTGGGCTTTCAAATTCTGGCTCCACCACTTATGAATGAACTGTGTGACACCACCACGTTATTTGATTTCTCTAAGCCCCAGTTTTCTCAGTTGCAAAATGGAGAAATTTACTTAACAAGGTTTGCTCTGTGAAGATTAAATGAAATAATACATGTATAGGATAGTAGCTGGCATTCAAAAATATAGTAAGGTCTTAATGTTATCATTCATAAGTCACTTCAAAAGGTAATGAATTCTAGCTGGCAGTTTTCATGCAACAATACTGGTGAATATTAGATTTTCTTTATAGTAAGAACTACACGTTGATATTGGACAGACCGGGGGTTGAAGTCCAATTTAAATATGCAACAGCTGCCTGAAACTTTTTTTGCTTCAGTTTTCTCTTTTAAAAAAGAGGGACAAGAATACAGTGTTTTTGAGATGACCAGAGAAAATGTACACACAACTTCTAGCAGTTATTGGCACATCAGAGGTCCTAATTAGCAGCTATTGTGAGTTATTTAAAGGATTAAGTCTCATATTAACAGTATCATTGATTATTCTAAATTCATTTCTTAAATCACATTAGTTATTTCAGTAATGCTTTTCATAAGATCCATTATACTGTTAAAGTAAAGAAAGAACAGGTAGAATATGCTGTGAAAACAGTTAATGGAATTATTTAAGATTTAACTAAAAATATACTGTTTAGTAATATTAGAATGTCCTCTTTGTCAATATAGTATTAAAGACTCTGATTTTAAAACAATAATAAAATAATTATTTTCTTTTTAAACACACCTTTCTCAAGTCCTAAAATATTTGCTAAAATCCGACAGACTAGGAAAACTCACTTATCAGCACTGGGTAACATTCCATTTCAGTAACTTCCATCCATTTAAATAAATTTATTAAACACTCATGTGCAGTCTCTTGTGCTAGATGCTGCAAAAGATTAAAAAAAAAAGTCCCTATTCCCAAAGAGAATTTCATGCAAATTGCAGTGACTCAAAGAGGGCAGGCAGACCTCATGGGAGAGATGAGAGGACACTGGGAATCAGAAAATGTTTTGTAAAGAAGTAAAGCCCAAGCAGAGTGCCAAGGGCTGATTCGCATTTTGACAGCCATTTTGCGGTGAGGTAGAAAGGGGAGGTGGTGCCACCGCAGACAAGGCAGGGAGGCAGAAAATCCCAGGGAGTGCTTGGGAAGCAGCAAGTAAGTAAGCCAGAGTGGCTGGAGCTTAGGATACTTGTAGAGAAGTGGGTGATAAGGCTAAGAAAGAATAAAAAATTAGCTAAATTGGCACTTTTTATAATCCTCATTTTTCTTTAGGGCTCTTTTGTATAAAGATTTTTCTTTAAGAGACTGTAGTGATGGAACCAGAATTCTCTAGCTGAATTTAAAAGATGAATGAAGAATGTTTTAGCAAAGCACTCTCAGTATTAGTGGCCAGAGTTTACAATCTTCTGTTACCTTGGTTCCCAGGTGACTTGTCAACCTTCGAGGAGCAGAGTGTGTGCTACTAGAACTCAAAACACTGGCTGTTTCATGATCCATTCGTGTGGTTGAACCCTAGAAATTAAGCAAATTATGAAGAGTCTAATTTAGATTATAGATACCAAATGAACTGTCTTTAGGGTAAATAGCTAAATACAGCATGAAAAGTGCGGACATTTTAATGGCTCAAGATGATTTTAGATTTTAGAGAAAAACTGAAGAAAAGATTTGTTGCAAAAGACAGCTAAATACAGTGTGGAAATACCTAAACACTGAAGAAATTCTAAAAGTGGTATTTTTTCACAGATCAAAAGACATGAAACCACATTCAGTTAAAGATAAATTTATTGATAAAAAGCTTTATTAATTGATGAAATGCTCTAAATTACCACAAAACTAACTTAGAATTTGTTACAGTCCATGTTCTCCAGGAACTCACAGCACAGAGAGGACTGCTTAAAACTTAATTAGAAAAAGCCATGAAAAAATAAATAGTTGCAATGTAATATGATAAGGACCACAGTAGAAAAATGTATAAAATACCAAGGGGAAAAATAATAAGATATTGAAGGAAAACAGGAAGAAAAACGACTTGCTATAAGGAACTATTAAAGGCTGCATAAAATAAGTAACATTAAAGGTAGGCCTTGAATTCTGGGGTAGAAGACAAATCCCAAGTCTGTATAAAGGTATAAATATGGAGTATTTGTTTAATGTGAACAGAACACAAGGTGTACGGTGTGAGATAAAGGTTGGGTTAAGTTATTAAGTGTCTCAGGAGTCATGAGTCAAGCTGTGGATGTTATAGAGCCACTAGACTTTCGGCAGGAGGTCAGCACAACAAGAATTATATCCTTACTTATTTTTTAAGTTTTATTTTGTGATCTCTATACCCAACATGGGGCTTGAACTCATGACTCTGACTGAGATCAAGAGCTGCATGCTCTTCTGACTTAGCCAACCAGGCACCCCCAGAATTACATCTTTAAAAGAGTATAAAAGACAGGATAGAGAGATCACAGGTGGGAAATCAGGAAGAGTACTTTCAATAGTTGAGTGGTCATGAGGGCACAAAGTAAGGAAGTGAGTGTAGGGAGTTGAGGATACCCTGTATTTAGAGGACAGAGTCAATTGGTTAGCTAACTGACAAGATGTGAATAAGGAGATGCTGGGAACCAAGGACAACGTGGAGGTACTGAGCTTGGATAAATAGGCAGATAGTGCAGGCAGTGTTAATACATGAAACCCAGGAAGAGATAATGGGTTTCAGTGTGGGACCTGATATCACCATTCTATATATATATTAAACATATAGTAAAAATGCTCAATGGGAATCTGAAAACACACAATCCAACTCTGAACAGGAGTATAGGCTACAAATAAATATGTGGGACCTATCAAAATATTGGCTACAGCTAAAGCCCGTTCATTAAGGGTTAAGAATAATGATTATAAGAATAATATCTAATTAGAAAGCAATATTGGCAGGTATCCTGTTACAGCTCTTAATCTTTCAAAAGAAAAAGCTAGAATATAAACTCTTTGAGGGCAGAAACTTTATTCTGTTCATTGTTGTATTCTTAGTACCAAGTGTAGCAGACATCCACAAAATATTTGTTATGAATGAAAGAGGAGCTAGTAGTAAAATCTGAAAGAATATCTGGGCAGAGGACACCTTTACTGGTTCTTTCACATATAGATGATCTCACTAATTGGAAAAGGGGGTGTGGCAAAGGGGTGCTTTTCCCACGATGGGAAAAACAAGTTTGAGGATTGTGAATTGTTCACCTCCACTCCAGAGGGTAAAATGAGTTGGCATAAGTCACAATCTCTGAATGTACCCCATATCCCTAAATTGTGGAACCAGCACACCATGTAATTTCCTTTGTGCATTAGCCACAGGGCAACCCAATGAGGCAGAAGCATTAATAAGCAAAGGTAAGAAAGAATATGGTGTGTGGTGGTGGGGGCATTAAGGGGGGACAAAACCACAAATAAATTTAGACATAAAGAGCTTATTCCGGTTGTAATAAGGAGGATGGGTTTGAGGAACCAAGATTCAGGGTACAAGATAGTCAAGGTTTTCTTTTTAAGTAAACTCAGGTAAGGGGCCTTTCTTGGTCTACGGGAGGTGAAGCAAACATTCTTTCCTTGAGGATTCCTTGAGCCTACATTTGTAGGCTGTAAGGCAACCTCAGTGATCCTGGCTGTCATGCCCTTATGTAATGTAATCCCCTCATGTTGAATATGGGCTAGATTTAGGGACTGGATTCCAATGAAAAGAATGCTGCAGAGGTGATTAAGTCACCTCCAAGATAAGGTTATAAAGACCATGGCTTCCACCATGGGTATTCTCTCTTGTTTTCTCTGAGAGAAGCTAGCTGCTATGTTGTGAACTGCTCTATAGCCTGGCCCAGGTGGCAAGGAACTGATTTCTCTGGCCAACAGTCAGTGACGACGTGAGGTCTGCCAACAGCCATGTGGATGAGCTCAGAAGCACACCTTCTCCTAGTCAAGTCTTAAAATGACTGTGGTCCCAGCCAACACTATGACTATAGCCTTATGAGAGACCCTGAATCAGAGGCACTCAACTAGGCTGCAGCAAGATTCCTGACCTACAGAAACAATAATAAATGTTTGGTGTTTTAAGCTGCTATACTTGTTAAGTAGCAAAAGAGAACTAACACACTCTCTGAAACAAAAGAGAAACAGGGGCTAAATTATGAAACAAGAGAAAACCTATTTCCTACAATAAAACGTGTTCTTGACATTTATTTCAGTGTAGACATTAAATTATCTTTAAGCTTCAATCTTATTATCTTCCTGTACTGAAAGAAATCAGCTCCTTGATTTTGGAACACTTCTCCCCATCTATCTAGCTAGAAACTCAGATGCATTTATTGTAAGGAATACCAAGAAAACACTCCTGTACTCACACGACCTATATATAGCACTTGGGCCTTGAGAATCTTTCCTGCGCCCTTTTGTTATGGCTAGACCTGTGGCAACATCCTTTAGAAGGACTTAGAGAAATGATAACTCACAAGAAATGGTAACTTCCTAAGAAGTGTTTTCTACCTAACTCATGAGCAAATTCTGAAGAGACTGAGTGTGATGAACTCTCTCACAAACTCAAGACCTATTAAAACAGTCATGTTGCATATCTCTGAAATTGGCCTTGTTCACTTTCCAAAGATTCAAGAGCACAGAATGTGGATTTCCCAAGGAAAGGTGGATAGGAAAGAAAACGCGTTGGTGGGGTGGGGGATGTTCTTAACTCTCAGTCCTAAAGTGTGTGAGCTCATTTTCCTCCCGTTTTCTTTCCTATCCACCCTTCCTTGGGGAATCCAGATTCCATGCTGCATGAATTATCAACTTTTCACTTACTGCTCATGTTACTCCTGTGGCCTTACCCGAAACCTGGCTCTCATGGGAAATCCCTTCTCCCTGCTGCCTTGTCTCCTGCGAGCCATGTACTTCGCAGAGTCAGGAGGCAGCATAAGTCTGTGTTTTCCTCACTCTTTAAATCATTTTGAAACCCTGTAATATCCAAATCTCTTTGTTATAATCACCTTTTCCCCTTTTCCCAGTGCTGTCATAATACCTGACCTCCTAATCACTGTACCCAATTGTTACTTTGGTACAGGGTCACTGACTTCCTTCCACTTTAACTACTGCACCATTCTCGGTAACTTCAACACCCACGCACATTCCCCATTCAAAACCTTGGCCCCTCAGTTCTCTGATACCATCTTCAATGATATTTTTCTCCTCTACTCCATTTTAGCCACTGACATCAATGATTCTCTCCTGGACTATTTCATTACCCCAAAATGCACCACCTCTTGATAACACATTTAGTTATCCTGATAGCCTAGTCTTCCAGCAATCTTCTTTAACCCTCCCCAAGAAAGCTGCTTTGAAATGACTGGAATAGCAAGTGTGTGGATCTCTCTACATATTCCAGCTTGAATTTCTTGCAGTATATCACTTCCACTGATTCTCTCTCAAGCTTTACTTCACGGTTTTTCCATGGTTTGCTACCAAACCAACAAAATAACCTGCCACCATACCCATCTCCACCTTCTGCTGCTGAATCAGAGACACCTATTCTATCCATGGCCTATCCCTTTATGTGTGCTCTGGATCCTTTCCCTCTACTCATTCCTTCCCATTGCTGTTCAAGCATACTCATTTCTTCTATCTTAAAAAATTAAAACAATCTGCAAATTTTCTCTTGAATCTGTATCCTGCATTGGTTAATGGCTTTTGAGTTAGCTAGAATTACTCTCTTCTACTTTATTTTTTAAGTCCTCTCTACATCCCGTTTGGGGCTCAAACTCACAACCCTGAGACCAAGAGTCGCACACTCTACTAAGTCCACCAGGCACCCTTATCTTTTCTGCTTTTTAACCTTGCATTTAAGCCTCAAGTCACTTCAATATAATACAGCAGGGAAGAAAGCCAATGAAATTGCTCTTGCTAAAATCAACAATGAATTTTTTTTGGTAAAACCCAATGCAGATTTTTTAGTTCTCATGGTGAATGGTGAATAATGTTAACGGTTTCCTCTTTTTTGGAAGGCAGCTATGCTCACCACTATACCACCAACGCTGCACGGTTTCCTCTTTTTTGGAACAATGTGATTCCCTTGCTTTAGGATGTTAGCCCAGGTCTGCATCTTCTCACTCTTATAATCATGGGGGATATAAAAATCTTCCATACCTTGAGTTATCACATTCATCACTCTTTCCTTCAATTCCAAACTCAAATATCTAACAGCCTACCTGACACTTCTATTTCAATGTCTCATATTTAACACCTTCAAAGTTAACCTTAATTTTAACATTTTCAAACTAGATTATTTTCCTCCATAAGCCTCTTCCCTTAGAGTTAACACTGAATTGTATCACTATCCTCCTACCTGCCTATGACAAAAAACTGGAAGTCATTCTTGACTTCTTTCCCCTTATCTGTCATATCCAACACCAAACCTTGTGTCTAAGGTTGCTATTTCCTAAATATTCTCAGATACTGAGATATTTACTGACTGACTCTCTCAAATCTATCAATTGTTCCTAAGGCCATCATCATCTTTCATCTAGATATGGTACCTAATTTACTGAATCATTTGTGAGGTGTCAAATAAATTAATTTATAACCTTCTCTGGGACCAACATCATCCTAACACGAGTTAAGTGCTTCAAAGTGTTCCTGTAACACTATGTACTTGCCCTCTCATAATACTCTCATAATACACACTTCGTGGAAACTGCTCATCTGTCTTACTTTTAGATTGTAAGTTTCTTAAGGAAGAGGTATCATGTACCTAGCTCACTCCCATATCCTGGGGTTGAGAACAGTCTTGGCATAATGCAGATGCTTAGTAAACAGATGCTGAACACTGATGAATGCATTTTATATAATCTTTCAGAGGAAAGGAGTAGGAGAAAAGGTGAACAGTAAAGTGAAAATTGGGATGGGGAACACAGAGGTGGAGATAAGATGAATGGTTGGAGGGAACCCTTCCAAGTAACTATAGTTTCTTTTAATCACTATGTCTTAGAATCAAGCATCTCTTTATTTTCTGCTTTTCCTTTATTCACCCTTAAATAGCCACTGCCAATAGAGACAGGCACTCAAAAGTTCACTAGAAGGTATATGCCTGATGGCTGCACTTAGCAGAACTGGGATACAGTCAGTTTCCTCCTGGGTCGGAACCCCTCTTCTCTCTTCTATCTTACTCACTTTAGAAAGTGACTCCAGAGTTTCTATTTCACAACTAGCAAGAGTCTCCAAGTCACTGTGAAACCTGGCCTGAGGGGAGTAAGGAGCAAGCATTTACCCCCTTTTCCTCCTATATAAATTGTACGTGGAAATATAATCAAATAGTACACAAGAATTCCTCCTTATAGAAGCTTCCCAGCTAATTTCGTATCCCCTAATGAATTAAGGAAGCTGGGCATAAGGTATCAGTTACGATTAATATCACAAAAAGACAACCAAACATTATGTACTTCCTGACTGAAGACCAGAAGAACACAATGCTATTCTCATAAGACTTACAAAAACAATAAAACAAAAAAACAAGAAATGAAAATCCAAAGCTGATCACATCTCTAGATCCAAATACCAAGTTACAGGAAATATAGAGGACAGAGAATAATGTCAAACTACATACCATGGAGATGTTATTAGCAAAATCCAGACTATGCAAAACTGTATAAAACAAATAACTTTGGTTCTTCAACAAAAACATCCAGAAAAACATCCAGACAAAAAAGGAACTTTATTAAAAGATTAAATGAAATTTTGGAGGAGTGCCTGGGTGGCTCAGTCAGTTCAGAGTCTGCCCTTAGCTCAGGTCATGATCCCAGGGTCGTGGGATCAATTCCCACATCAGGCTCCCTCCTCGGCGGGGAACCTGATTCTTCCTCCTCCTCCCCTTGCTTGTGATTCCCTGCTCTCTCTCTATGTGTGTTTGTGTCAAATAAATAGGTGAAATCTTTAAAAAAACAAAACAAAAAAATTTTGGAGACTTATTAACTAATCCCAAAGCATGAACTTTACCTAGAAAGAGTCAAATAAACTATGAAAAATTATGACATTTATGAAACAACTGCAGATATGAATACTGACTAGATATCAGTGCTGTTACTGTTTATTCCTTTGGGAGTATAATAATGAGAGTGTAGTTATACCCTCGTGGTCCTTTTTATAAAAGTAAGCACGAAACCCAATGTGGGGCTTGAACTTAACAATCCAGAGATCAAGAGTTGGATGTTCTGCCAGCTGAGCCAGCCAGGCACCCCCACACCCACCCCACCAAATAGTTAGTGAAATATTTATAAAAGAAATGATGTCGGATCTTCTTCAAAAATAAAATGGGAGGGCAAAGTGGACTAGGGTACATGTGGATTACTATATTGTTTTATTTGCCTTTGTATGTATTTGCATACATATGTACATTTCCATAGTAGAAAGTCTTAAAATGCTTATTAGCAGCAAAGCATTCTCTCATCATTTCATTTCTTTCCCACTCTTGGCTGAATTTCATCACTACTACTGGCTATCACTGGAGGTCTGGTTCTAAACTTTAAATAGAAAAGCTGAGAAACAATTAATAAATGAATTACACACGTAGTTATATACTAAGCAAGCAGGGATCTGACCTGTATAATTTACTTCAGGCTTTCTTTTTCCATTTAACTTCAAGGGGAGATTAATCACAGATCAAGAAAAACATTATTTCTAGAAGGGACGCCAGATCTTCCCTCCCACCAATATATATTTACTATTACCACTATTTACCAGGGACTGTGAGAATATAAAAATGGACAAAACTAGATAAAATCTCTGCCCTTCTGGAGCTTAGAGTCTAGTGGGGGAAATCAGTATTAATCAAATAATCACACAAATCAATATAAAACTGAAAATCTGATAGTCTTCAAAAGAGAAGAATGTTCTAGGACAGCCTTTAACAATGGGATTTGAACTGTTCAAGCCCCTTGAGAAAGTCATGCTTAGTGCAAAGACACATGAACTGATGTTAATGGAGTGAAATGGAATGAGAAGAACACTGAAAAGAAGGGGTATAGAGGGGCACCTGCGTGGCTCAGTGGGTTAAAGCCTCTGCCTTCGGCTCAGGTCATGATCCCAGGGTCCTGGGATCGAGCCCCACATCGGGCTCTCTGCTCAGCAGGGAGTCTGCTCCACCACCTTCCCCCTGCCTGCCTCTCTGCCTACTTGTGGTCTCTGTCTGTCAAATAAACAAACAAAATCTTAAAAAAAAAAAAAAAAAGAAAAGAAAGGGTAGAGGTTATGCACAGGCTGTGGAAAAAGGAGACCCAATAAATATGAGGAACTGAAAGGCCAGGTGGCTATAGCAGTGAGCGCAAAGCATGACGTAAAGCTGATGAGTTAGGCAGGAGCCAGGTCATATAGGTCATAATACAGGGTTATCTTATTCTAAGAACCAAGGGAAGCCAATAAAGGGTTTTAAAGAGGGTGACTTACTCTTTGCAAAGACCATTCTGGCAGAGTGGGTGGGGGGAGAAAACCAGGTGAGAAAGGATTTACAATGAATTTGCATGCAGTGGTAATGGCAAATGCACCAGGATAGGAGATTTGCCGGATCACATTACTTAGAGCCTAAGAAAGTCAGAGACTGATTTTCATTTTCATTTATTGTCAAAGGCTTTTATTTCTGGAGCAAATAATATAATAAAACAAATGAACAAATCCGAAGAGGTTATCATGTGTATAGAGCCTATTAAGGTAGTTTAAAGGAATCTTGGCTAATTGAATCACAGTCCCACAGGTATATATCACTTGGCTACATCAGAATTTGGAGCAGCTATAGTACTGTTTTAAACAGTGACTAAAAGTAACCAAATAAATGGCATTAGTAGTATTAGTGTCATACAAATACCGATTTGGTGACAAAGGTGTATTGCTAATATCACCAAATGAAAGTGTGTGTCATATTTATCACTGAATCTACAGAACTACCAAATTGACCATTTGCAGAATGAATGAATATTTGCCTTTGATTCACTATTTTTCAAAGATCTCATACTCATTATAAAAAATTCAAACAATACATAAAAATGTAAATATGAAAGTAAAACAACATAAATCTTCAAACTTGGAGATATCATTGGTAACATTCTGAACAACATTCTCCAGACATTTCTCTATGCATGTACACATATGTGTTATATAAAAGAATATTTGCTTTTTTAAAGAAAAAAAAGTTATGATTATTTTTCTAAGTCAATAGCATTTATTAATATTCAGCAAGCATTTAAACACTTACTATGCTAGTTGTTTGGGGTACAATGGTGAGCAATGGCAATATAGTTCAGCTTAAAGGATTTTTTTAAAAGTAGGCTCCATGCCCAGTGTGGAGTTCAACGTGGGGCTTGAACTCCCACCAAGATCAAGATGTGAGCTGAGATCAAGAGTCGGACGCTTAACCAACTGAGCCACCCAGGTGCCCCCAGCTTAAGGATTATACAAGGAAGACAGACAATTAAACCTACAATAAAGTGTGCTAAATCCTATGAGAACAGAAATACAGAGTACCTGAGAGCACTTTATCAGTTCTAGGGAGGTAGGAAAAAGGAGAATGTCCTAGAAGAAGTGCCATTTAAACTGAAGGGGAAGGATGGGTAGAACACATACAAGTGAAGTAAAACAAAGCAGAGTTCCAGGCAGTGCACATCTGAAGAAACTGAAGTTTAAGGAGTATGGAGAAATGGCGGCAAATCATCAGAGATAATGCTGAAAAAGCGGGCAATAGAGGATCTAGATTGTATTCTATGGGCAAGTGGGGTTGTCACTGAAAAGTTTAAACAAGTAAGTGATAATGGTGTCTTGGAAGGATCACTCTGATTATAGTATGAAAAATATACTAGAAAAGGCAAGGCTGAAATAAAAGTTAGATCTCTATATAAGCAGAGATATAATTTATCATTTCTAACATTTGTATGAATGTACCATGCAGATTCTGTGAGGCCTGGGACCATCTTCCCTCTTTAATTCTCTATCTCCAGAGTCAAATATAGCATCTAGCACATAATATTTATCAACCTAAGAAATAATTATTAGCTAGTAATAACAATAAGCTATTATGTTTAATGAGTATCTACTATACACCAAGAACTGTACTAAGTGCGTACTGCATTTAGTTCCCACAACTATACCATCTTATTTTGCTAAAGAACAAACACGAAAGCTCAGAGTTTAAACTTGTCCAAGATTAGTTTCTTAACTAGTTAGCAGGGGACCAGGTTTAATCCTGGGTCCGCTGACCCCAGAGCCACTTAACCACTTATCCCACTCAAATGACTAATAATTTAACCAATTACTGATTAATGTTCATTCAAATTATTTCTAATTTTTGCTATTACAAATAATACAATGAATCTCTTCAAACATGTCTGAACACCCTTCACCTATTACCTCATAGCATAAAATCTTAGATATTGCATGATGAGCCACAGGACAGGTACAGGTATAAATTTAGATACTTATCATAAAGTTCCTCTGCAGAAAGGTTGTTCCATTTCATACAACTAAAAGTAGAAGATAAGAATGCCTGGCAACCTACCATTACTGAGTGTTACTGATCTCTGCTTACCCCTTGGCATCCAAAAAAAAAAAAAACACCAACAAAACACCTCATTTTGGCTATAGTCTATATTTACAAATCATTACTAACAAAATTATTACCTTTACATATGTTTAAAAGTCATTTTATTTTTCCTTTTAGTTCCTGTTCTTGTCATGTCATTTGTTTATGTTTTAATGATTTTTAGTTAATTCATACTCTTCATGTATCTGGAAATGCAACTTTTTCCTTATTATAAATATTTGTAAATAATGAGATCTTAATATTTGTCTTGTAACCTTGCCATGATTTTAGGGTGTACTTAAGTTTTACATTTTTATGTAAGAGCTACTAATTTTTTTTTTTAAGTTTACCATTCATGATTATAAAAATTCTACCCACATTTTAAGAATTTTTTATATATGTATTTTTTTGAAAGATTTTGTTTATTTGAAAGAGAGAGAGGGATCACAAGTAGGCAGAGAGGCAGGCAGAGAGAGAGGGGGAAGCAGGCTCCCCGCAAAGCAGAGAGCCCAATGCAGGGCTCGATTTCAGGACCCTGAGATCATGACCCAAGCAGAAGGCAGAGGCTTATAAACCCACTGAGCCACCTAGCACCTCTTTATATTTGTATTTTTAATAGATTTTCATTATTTATTTGAAAGGGAGAGAGAGTGAGAGAGAGAGCATGAGAGGAGCGAAGTCAGTGGGAGAAGTAGACTCCCTGCCAAGCAGGGAGTCAGACATGGGACTTGATCCAGGGACTCCAGGATCATGCTCTGAGCCGAAGGCAGTCACTTAACCAACTGAGCCACCCAAAGTGCCCACTCTTTTTATATTTTTAATAGCTTTCATTTTGACATTAAATCCAATCTTAGAATTAATTCCAATGTAAAAAATGTGATAAGAATTCAATTATTATTTTTTAAATGGACAGCCAGCTTACTAGATAGGTGAGACTTTAAAACACGTAATAACAGGACTATGACCCAAAGCAGTGATAGTCGGTCTAATCCTAAACAAACAGTTTTTTCTGTCAAGAGAGGAGGATGCAGGTTCCCAGCTGAGCAGAAAGCCCGATGCGGGGCTCGATCCCAGGATCCTGGGATCATGACCGGAGCCGAAGGCAGAAGCTTTAACCCACTGAGCCACCCAGGTGCCCCCCTGTAAAATGAATTTAAATCCTTAAATGAGACATTTACAAAATCTTTAAAACAATTTTTTAATATATTTTTAACGATTTTGTTTATTTGTCAGAGAGAGAGAAAGAGCACAAGCAGGGGGAGCAGCAGGCAGAGGGAGAAGTAAGCTCCCTGCCAGGGCCTGATCCTGGACTCGATCTCAGGACCCTAATATCACAACCCAAGCCAAAGGCAGACGCTTAAATGACTAAGCCACCTGGGTGCCCCAATCTTTCTTTTTTTTTTTTTTAAAGACTTTATTTATTTATTTAACAGAGAGAAAGAAAGAGCACAAGTAGGCAGAGGGAGAAGGAGAAGCAGGCTCCCTGCTGAACTGGACTTGATTTCAGGATTCTGGGATCATGACCTGAGCCGAAGACAGACACTTAGCGAACTGAGCCACCCAGGCGCCCCTAAAATATAAGACATTTTAAACTTCAAATTTTAATCAAAAATAACCTACAGACACTACAGGAATATTCTATATCAAGAGTGGGGAAATTATCTTTAAAAACTTTGTGCAATTCTGTTTTAAAACAACACCCATTTATAACATAAAAATATTCATTGAAAAAAATGTGGAGATGACCAAATACCCCAAACAAAATTCTGTCATATTATGATGCATTCTGTTAAAACTGTAATAGAAAATTAATGGCTGAATAACAAGAGAACAATGCTATATTAAAAAAAAAAATCAAGTTGACTTCCACAATTTTGCTAAAAATGATGTGATAATGGTTTAACATGACTAGGCTACATCTCTTTTTAGCAGCATTAGTAGCATTTTTTTTCCAATTATAAAACTTGGATTTCTAGATTTATGTAAACTTGAAGTACAACAGAAAACAAGAATTATAACAAATTCCTTATCACTTTTAAAAACACATAAATGTCTTTGCAAACAACACCTTAGAGAGAGAGAGCAAATCTGTTCAATGCAAGCAATAATAACTAGGTCAAATCCTATATAACCAAAATGCAGTTTAGCATTTATT
Organism: Mustela nivalis; assembly: GCF_964662115.1. NCBI lineage: Eukaryota > Metazoa > Chordata > Mammalia > Carnivora > Mustelidae > Mustela > Mustela nivalis. The sequence goes on along the minus strand of NC_139022.1, from coordinate 50,694,044 downwards.
TTTCAAAAAAAAAAAAAAAAAAACAAAAAACCTCCTCCCCCAATGCTAATCATTTTAGACTAAAACAGAAATACACAATTTAGAGCTATAAAATATACCTAGAAATTTTGAAAGCATTATTGTTAGATATAATAAAGAAAAATGACCGAGCATTTTGGCACTGAATTCTTCTGGAGGTATCAGTAAGATTTACAGATCATTCTGAGGACACTCTCACTCCACATTCCTTTAAAAACTATTTACATAGCTAATTTAAAGGAAAAACAATAAAATAAAATAATTTACCTGACCACTACCAGAAGTTGCCATGTTGATTTCTGCCACTCCTTGACCTTCATTCTGCCGCTCAGCTTCATGTGAGCCAGCTTCATGCTTGTTCTGAGATGACCTCTGTTAATAGGGAGTTAACATCATTACATACAAAAATGGTGAATGCTCTCTTACCCCACAGCTTTTTTTCTTTCCTTTATTAGAGCTTTAAATGCATCAATTATACAGGTTTACAAAAGCATGGAACTGTACTTTATACTTCATAACCTCCAGCATGGTTTCATGACTATTGCAGCAAGAGGAAAGTGAAGTGTGTCCCTTGAGCATTAGAGCCGCACAAGACAAAGGATTTTCTGAGACTCACAGAAACACCATCCTCCACCAGCTGTGCTCACATCACTATCAGGGGATATAACCCAACTAGAACAAATGTCTCTTCTTCAAGGTCACATGGTTCTGGCATTTAATGGAGCTGCAAATATAACAGTTAAACTATTACCTAAGCTTACAAATACATTCTGTGTATTTATACACACACACACACACACATATATATCTTATGCTAATAAAAAAAAGTCATGAAATCAGTAAGCTCTTAGATTCTGATATGAATAAAACCACCATCTGTTATATGAAATGAAAATGACAGATTATATCCAGTAAAAGCAGTCATCTCAGGATAGGTTATATCCAGGATAAAGCAATCACTCTGTGAAAACACCACTGCAGAATCAAAGAAGTAAATAATTTTTCCATTATCTTTTATGAGAAGCACAAATGTGCTTGCTGGCTCTAGGAAAATGATACTCAAAAATAAAAATTATATTTTTAAAAAACTTGCTGTATTTAATAATGGATAATTATATTACAAAATGGCTTGTACTGTAATTTCCTTAAACATCAAGCTTTCCTAGACCATTTAAATGTGACTTAAAAGTTAATTTACATGAAATATTTCCATCAATAACTAGTCAAGTTATATATAGGCAAAAATGAGGTAGCTCAATAATTCAGAAATAGAAGAAAAAATAGTATCATATGAAAATACCACTATAAAATTCAACAAATTCAATAAAAGTAGAAATATTACAAAGTCAAATCGAGAGACAAAATGAATAAAAATCCTATTAAAAACACAAAGATTTGACACTAACATAATTAAAGATGTCAATGTAAAAGTAATTACTGAGCATCTACTTATGTTAGATACTTGTATGAGGTGCCACAGAATATAGTGCTGGCAAAATAAGGCACTGTTCTACATACTCCTCAAGCTCAAAGTCTCATCAGGGATACCATAATGAGAGAACTAACAATGAAGTAAAAACTGACAAGCACACTGAAGAGAGTATAGGCGCTGTGAGAATAAACAAGCAGAGGGATATCACATGGTCTAACAGTTTGGGAAGGAGCCTTCTTAAAAAATGCTGCTTGAACTGCGATCTAAAGGAGTTCTGGGGCAAGGGACAGAGTTAGGGGAAGGTTTTAGGTAAGCAGATCATATGCAAAGGACATGTGGTAGGGGGAGGAGGTGGTTTGTTCAAGTATGTTAGAAAAATCATGGTGCAGAAGGTAGAAAAAAAGATGATAAAAAAAAATCTTACTCATTTTGTTGAATTTTAGTGTGATTCTCATACACCACTTCTGCCCTCAAATAACTGATACGAGGCTATTAATGGGAAAAGTTAATATAAATTGTTTTTATAAGGTCAAATTCTAATTTTAAATGGTCTAAATAGGTAGGAAACATAGAGGAGACCAGTTTGGAAGCTAATGTTTTAAATTTAAGCAAGCAGTGACATGGATAAAAGAAGTAGGGACAGAGGGATAAATCTGAAGGACTTGATACTAATGGATATGGAATAGAAGAGATCTTGTGTCAAGAATTATTCCTATATTCCTTAGCTCACACAACTGAATAATGATGGTGTCACTTGCACAGAAGTTAATACTAACAGAGTGAGGGTTTTTTGGAGGAAGTGGCATGGTAAGAAGGACTTAGGAGGAGAAGATCATTAACTACATTTTGAGTATGTTGGATTTAAGGTGTCTTGGAGACATTTAAGTGGAGATGCAAAGAAGGCACACAGATTTAGGAGTCTGGAACTCAGGACTAGAAAAATGAATTTAAGAGCCAATAGTGTATAAAAGGTAAGTAAAACTATAAGCATACAGATGGTCTAAGGGAAAGATAATACAGATAAAAGAAATGACTTAAAGAATACATACAAAAAGCCAAAGAGGTGGGAGAAAAAAAACAAAACAGTGTTGCCATAAATGCCAAGAGAAGAATATTTCAAGCAATGGGAAATGTTTAATAATGTAGAAAATGTCAAGATGAAGACTGAAAATATCAAGTTAGTTAATAATATAGAAATCGCTGATGGGAGTAGAGACTAGCTAGACTGGTGTGTCTTAAGAGTGAACGGTGGGGAGGAAATTCAGGCTTGGGAGTCCAGAAACACCTGTGCAGTGGGGGAATGGGGAAAGACAATGAGGGAGGTAAGGGGACCCACAGAGGAAGGTAGTTGCAGGGAAAGGCAGAATTAAGGAAGGTTCATTTTATATTTTGAAAGATAAGATTTGAGCGTGTTTAAATGTCAATGCAAAGCTGTCACAGAAGAGAAAGAAGATAAATATGTGAGAGAAACGAGATGAGTAAGGAGTTCTTAAAAGGCAGGAGTTGAAAATCCAAAGCACACACAAGAAGGCAGAACGTCTTCTGACAGGAAGAACAGGCAGTTCTGACAACAGATAATGTTTCCTCTATGAAGGAGGAAATGGAATTATTGAGGAAGATTAGTAAAGTCACTTCCAAAAAAAGGAGAATGGGGGATCCACAGAAACACAGTAGTCCTGAAGGATTAAGAGGTCCATCTGATGATAGAATGATGAATATGATCAAGTTAAAAAAAAAAAAAGTCCAACGTTTACTCTGCACTAATCACTTGGCATCTACTGATTTATTTAAACCTTATTCCAACTCTATGAGGTAGGTATTATTATTATCCCCAGTTTACAGATAAAGAAACTGAAGCACAGAGAAGATTAGTACCTGGCTTTAGGTCTCATACCTAGTAACGGCAGAGTCAGAACTGGGATCAGAAGCCTGACTCCAGGACGCAAACTAGTATTTAACACTTACTATCTTTATTTTCTTTCCTTATTTGTTATTTACTTCCCTTTATTCTTTTACTGGTCCTAGGCATGCCTGCACTCTTTACCATGGTCCAATTTCAGTATATTGAAGTGAACACTCTTTACCATTGTTCAACACTGAAGGCAAAGAAACTGTTGCTGATTCCTATGAAAGAATAATCCTAATTGGCATCCTCATTTCCAGAGTCGCTGGACAAACTTCCCCAAATTTTACTACCCTAGGGCTTGAAAAAAGTTAAAAAAAAAATTGTTGAGATATTTGCATACCACAACATTCACCCATTTAAGGGTACCATTTTTTAATTCTTTTTTTTTTTTTAAATTTATTTATTTATTTGACAGATAGAAATCACAAGGAGGCAGAGAGGCAGGCAGAGAGAGAGAGGAGGAAGCAGGCTCCCCGCTGAACAGAAAGCCCGATGCGGGGCTCGATCCCAGGACCCTGAGATCATAACCTGAGCCGAAGGCAGAGGCTTTAACCCACTGAGCCACCCAGGTGCTCCAGGGTACCATTTTTTAAAAAAAAGATTTTATTTATTTACTTGACAGCGATCACAAGTAGGCAGAGAGGTAGGCAGGGAGAAAGGGGGAAAGCAGGGTCCCCACTAAGCAGAGAGCCCGATGAGGGGCTCCATCCCAGGACTCTGAGATCATGACCTGAGCCGAAGGCAGAGGCTTAACCCACTGAGCCACCCAGGCACCCCAAGGGTATCATTTTTTCCCAAGTGTACCAAGGATCACCATAATCCATCTTTAGAACATTTTGATCATTCTAATAGAATCCCTGGTGCTCGTTTTAGTTAATCCTCATTCCCACCCATGTCCCTGGCTTAACTACTTTCTGTCTTTATAAATTTGACTTTTCTGGACATTTCTTTTCTTTTTTTTTTTTTTTTCCTATTTTATTTATTTATTTATTTGACACAGAGAGATCACAAGTAGGCAGAGAGACAAGCAGAGAGAGAGAGAGAGGAAGAAGCAGGCTCCCTGCTGAGCAGAGAGCCCGATGCGGGACTCGATCCCAGGACCCTGAGATCATGACCTGAGCCGAAGGCAGCGGCTTAGCCCACTGAGTCACCCAGGCGCCCTCTGGACATTTCTTATAAATGAAACATTCAGACTTACATGTCTGGTTTCTTTTACATAGCATGTTTTTGAGCTTGATCCACGTTACAGCATGTATCACCAATCTGTTCCTTTTTATTGCAGAACAGTATTCAGTTGTAAAGATATATCGCATTGTGTTAATCATTCACCAGCTGATCCCCATTTGCAATGTTTCTACTTTGGGGGTTACTATGAATAATATTGCTATGAACATTCAAGTTAGAGTCTGTGTGTAAACGTATGTTTTCATGTCTCTTGGATAGGTACCTTGAAGTGGAATTGCTGGATCACACGGTAACTCTATGTTTAGTACTTTAAGTAACTGCCAAACTGTTTTCCAAGTGGCTGTACATTTTCCATTCCCAATAGTAAAGTATGACAACTTCTATTTATTCACATCCTTGCCAATGCTTATTAACTGTCCTTATGATTACAGCCAACCTAATGGGTATAAACTGGTATCTCACTGTGGTTTTGATTTGCATTTCCTGAATGACTAATGACGGTAAGCATATTTTCATGTGCTTACCAGCCATTGCTGTACCTTTTCTGGTGAAATGTTTACTAAAATCTTTTGCCCATTTTTAAATTGAGCTGTCTGTCTCCTTACTAATAGTCATAAAAATACTTTGTATAGGATTTTAATAAATATTTCTCACTGGTTATTTTCTTTTTCTTTCTTTCTTTCTTTCTTTTTTTTTTTAAAGAGTTATTTACTTATTTATTTGAGAGCAAGAACAAGACAGAATCTTTAAGCAGATGCCCTGCAGAAAGCAGAGCCTGATACGGACTTCGATCTCAGGACCTGAGCTGAAATGAGGACAGATGCTCAACTGATGGAGTGACCCCTGGCTTTCTCACTGGCTATTTTCTAAAGATTTTACAACCACCCTACAATTCTCCCCCCAGATCCCATCTTTTTGATCTCCCCAAGTGTATTTGCTTGTTGATTAGTAATCCAGCTTTTCTGAGGAGATACACAAGAAAGGGGTAGAACTGGTTGTTTCCTGTATCTTTTTGTAATTTTTCATATTTGAATCATGTGCAATAATTACATCACTTGAATGACATACTGTGTCTAGACCCTAAACCAGAGCTGTCAACAGGTAGAACAAAGACAATGCTATATGCAATACGCCTCATGGAGAAATTATTTGAAATTAATTTGAGAAAATAATCTGAAATTAATATTAATAATAATGTTACTATTATTATCTTCTCTTTTCTTGTCTCTACTATGTATGAACTAATTTATGGGTGTCCAAATCCTGGTTTTCTCCGTTTTCCAGATCCTTCCACTTATCTATTAGTAGCTGAACAACAACAATGGAATAAAGAAACTAAAAAGCAAATAAAAAAAATTCTTGTTCTTTCTTTTCTTTTTTTTTTTTTTAGTTCTTGTTCTTTCTTAAATGTAACATGGTACCTTTGTTTAATCTACATTCGCTGAACTAGTAGACAAAACGTAACCACTGTAGGCTATGACTGATATAATCATTTTCATAAGAAAGAAAGCAAGAAGAGATTGGATTACAACAGTGGACTGTTGGCCCCAGATCTAATGGTATGGATAGAAGTTGAACAAATACAAAAAACACAAACAAGTCTCCAACCTGTAAAAAACTCAGAACCATGTTGGAAAATAAGGGTGGCAATCAACAAATGACAATTTTTTTAGGGCTTTCTGGAGGCCAGAAAGTTGGTAAACTTTGGAAGTACCAGCAGGGAATAGTTATAGTGGGAAAATGACAACAAAAAGCTAGGGTAGTAATATTAATAGCAGAAAAAATGAAATTCAAAGTGGAGAGCATTAAATGTAATACACAGAGCTATTTCATACAAGATTCAATCAACTAGAAAAAAATAAATGTGAATATTCATTCCAAAATATAAAAGAATCTGTTTGATGCAGACAAACAATAATAATCAGGATATAAAAGATAGGAAAAAACTGTAACTAAAGAAATGAGAAAAACAATAGCAGCAAAGAAAGCAGAAAATTTAAACGAGAAAATATAAAATGTAGTGCTGTTCAATAAAAACAAAAGGCTGCCTCTTTACAAATAATTTAAAAAATAGAGCGTAATAAATTAAATCAAGATGGGGGAAAAAGATAAACTACACTGAAAAGTCAAAGGAGTGGCAACAACCAGAATACTGACAAACAACGATACCAGTGAGACTGAAAAAGGAGCAGAGATACTGTTCTTTTTTCCCCCTAGTCCTTAAGAGTCAACATTGCAAAATGGACATTTATTCCTTATATTACAAATAGCCAGTTTTTATTGGCTTAAGAGAGCCAAGTTAAACTGCTTTTAGGAATATGACTTCATAGTACTTGTACTTAAAATGCCTACTTAGCAAATACACGTTTCTGCATATCTCAGATTCAGATATACTGAAGTCAAAGCACCTATGATATTAAGAGTCAGGCATATAGGAAAACAACCAACCAGGTGACTAGAAGGTTGGAACTCTGGGCCAGACTGACTTCCAGAAAGGAGTAAGAGAGGGGGCTGGAAATTGAGGTCAATCATATAGCTACCTGTTTAATCAAGCACACCTACATAATGAACTCCCAATAAAACTGTGGATGCTAAAGCTCAGTGGAGCTTCCTGATTTTGAATATACTGATGTGCTGGGAGAATGAACTGTTGAGAGTCTATGAGAGCACAGAAGCTCTGCATTCTTTATCCCTCACTTTCCCCAGATATTACCCTACATTGGTCTCATCATTTGGCGGTTCCTGATCTGTATCCTCTCTATCAAAACTGCAATTGTATGTGTAGTAATTCCAGTGAGTTCTGGGTCACTCTAGTAAATTAATAAACCTAGGGGGATGTGGGAAACCCCTAATTTGTAGCCAGTTGGGCACAAGTATGGGTAGCTTGTGGAGCGGTAGTCTTCTGAAGCACTCTGCCATTAACCTGTATAGGATGTGTTCACTCCAGGTAGTTAAGTGTCAGAATTGAATGGTATCAGAATATACCCACTTGCAGTAGAATTTACAGCAAGCTGGGCAGAGTACAGGTGGCTTGGGGACAGCTGACACTTGCAGCTGGTGTCTGCAGTAATGTCAGTCTTGTGAATGATTTTATCCTTAAATGGGGGGTCTGCACTCTGCTCTCCGGGTAGTCAGTGTTAGAACTGAACAGAATTACGGGACACCGAGCCGTGTCAGAGAACAGGTGTTAGAATATAGCTGGAAATAATTTTCTTTCAGAAATTTTAAGAAATTGGTATGTGCTTCCCAGCTTCCAGTGTTGGTGTATATATAACTAAAGACATTTACATTCCTGTTTTCTTTTTCTTGTTTGTTTTCCTCTCCTTCTCTAGAATGTTTTAGGACTTTATTTTTATTCCTAGTGAAATGAAACTGTGCCATGTGCCTTCTGTGGGATTCATCTGTGGTATTGGATACTGAAAAGACCATTTTATCTGGAACACTATGCCCCTCAAGTCTAGGGTATTTTATTTCTGTGATTATTTCCCCCCTCTAGCTCCTCCATTCTCTTTCTGGAGCTCCTTTTTATTTGGCTAGTGAACCCTCCAGGAATGATTCTTTGATTTTCTTACCTTTTCTGTTTTCCATCTCATACCTTTCTGGTCTATTTTCTGAGAAGTCTGTCTTTCATTTCTGCTAACACCATACTTTTAATTCTCAAGAACTCCTTCTTGAATTCTCTGAATGTTCTTTTTATGTACCATTGTTTTCTACCACTGTGGATGCATTTCCTTTTATGAGAATATTAACATTAGTTTTAGGTTTTAAAGTGTTCTCTCTGCATACTGTCTTTTTCCTTTAGTCTTGTAGTTTTTAATTGTCCATCCCTACTTCAGAATGGGCTACTTACAAAAAGGTTAAGTGACATTCTATGCATGAGGGATGAAGACTGGCAACTACAGCTACTCTATAGGGTGGTCTGGCTGGGTTGTTTTATTGGGGAATCTTCCAATATCAGTACCTTTAGGTCTATTTTCTTGGGTTAGTCACATTTCTTAGAGAAGCAGTTGCTAGGAACTTGCCTATATATATATATATATTTATTTGAGAGAGATTTATTGAGAGAGATCACAAGCAGGCAGAGAGGCAGGCAGAGAGAGAGGAGAGCTGCTCTGCTGAGCAGAGAGCCCGATGCGGGGCTCGATCCCAGGACTTCGAGTTCATGACCTGAGCCGAAGGTAGCGGCTTAACCCGCTGAGCCACCCAGGCGCCCCGGAACTTGCCTATATTATAAGCCTGGATGCCAGTGAAGGTTTCAGCATTCAGTAAGAAAATTTTTACTTATTTCAGTTTTTAGTATGATATCCCAACTTCAGTTACACTAGGGTTACCCCTATCAAAAGACCCTTTCTTTTAGCCTTTCTAGAATAAGTTCCTCTTCTTTTGCTGGGATTGGAAAGAAGATACCCACTACTGAGAGTTCAAGACAGCCTCTGGAGGCTCCACCTGCTTCTTAACAAATTTTCAATCATCCTCTAACTAAAATTTTAGCCTCACATACAGAGGGACCTATTTTGGAATCCTTTAAGACTCTATAGTATAAAACGAGTTGCTTCAAGACCCCCTACTGCTGACCTAGGGGTTTAATTCACTACCATATACTAAAATCGTGCATTTATTTCCCTGCTTTCCAGCTCCCCCAATTTTATTATTACCTTCCCTGTCTTTATGTCTTTTTCATTTTATCCTTTTATTGTAATTTTAATGAGGATTGTAGAGCAAGCATAAATAAATTTGTATGATCAATTTTAATCATGAATTACAGAGAGGTAATAGCTTATTTACTAGTTGATAACAGCCAAATTAAGTTAGTTATCTGATTATATGGAATCTGATGACTTAAGTAAAGCATTTGTATTTATGGCTCTATAGATTTTAACTGGGTAGGAATTATTAAAAGATCAGCATAATCAAGGTTCTTGGTAATTCACTTACTTTCATGAACAACCTTATGAAGTGTCTCAATTCTTTAGAACATCTGTATTTCAATGATGCCACATTAATTAGACATATTTTATTATCTTAAAACAACTATATTTATATCTATAAACAAACAAACAAACAAACAAAAAAACAGTTTACTAACCTCGGCTTCTGTTGCTTGGGACTGTAAAAGTTGTCGTATACGAAGTATATCCTTCTCTATTTGTTGAATTCTGGTTACTCTTCGCTAAAAGAAAGTAAGTGACCAAATCAGATCTAATTTTATTAAAAACGTTAGTATAAACAGTCATACTATGGCTATCATTTAACAGCTCAGGGTTATGCTAAATCATTCTTATAAAAGCAGTTTGTACATTCATACACTGGTGATATATTGTGGCAGTTCAATTTTTTAGTAAGTCTAATTATATATGATAGATTTGTTTAGGGAAATGGTAAATATATAAGTCATACATCAAATTGCCTGATGCAGATGGTAAAAAAATTTATATTTATTTTCAAAAAACAGTTCAAGAAACTGAAAATTACACCTAAACTTGATCTTTATCCTAATCCAGATGCCAGTATAATGTAACAGATTTATAGAAAGCATGGTAATGTCTACACATACAAGCATATGCATGAAAGGGAGGAGTATCTGATTTGTTTTAGTAGATATCAGGGTTTAAACAGTACAATTAACCTGTTCAAGAGTTATTCCTATTACAAGACATGAGTACCTTTCAGCTGTACCTTTCCCAAATACCTTCTGCAGCTAAACATTATTTTTATTCCCAAACCTAGGATCACAATGCAAGATTTTGCTTTAATTTCATGAACAGAAGTGGAAGTAAGAAAGTATCTCTTGCTCTGTTAAATAAATAAATAAATAATATCTTTAATTTAAAAAAAAGTTGCTACAGAGAAATTACTGCCTATGCTCTTTCTAGGACTTTTATAGTTATGAGTCTCACATTTAAGTCTTTAATCTCACATTAAGTCTTTAATCCATTCTGAATTCAGTTTTGTGTAAGAAAGTGTAAGAAAGTGGTTCCGTTTTCCCAATACCATTTGTTGAAGAGACTGTCTTTTTCCCATTGCATATTCTTGCCTCTTTTGTTGAAAATTAATTGACCGTATAATTGTAGATTTGTTTCTGGGCTTTCTATCCCATTCCACCGATCTATGTCTCTTTGTCCCAGTGCCCTACTGTTCTGATTACTACAGCTTTGTAGTATAACTTGAAATCTGGAATTGTGATACTTCCAGTTTTTTCTTTTTCAAGATCGTTTTGGCTATTCAGGTCTTTTGTGGTTCTGTACACATTTTAGGACTGTTTGTTCTAGTTCTGTGGAAAATGCTATTGGTATTTGGATAGGGATTGCATTAAATGTGTACTTCACTTTGGGTAGTATGGATATCTTAACAATATCTGTCCTCTCAGTCCACAAGCATGGAATGTCTTTCCATTTTTTGTGTCATCTTCAGTTTCTTTCATCAATGTTCTATAGTTTTCAGAGTACAGGTCTTTCACCTCCTTCAGGTGAGTTTATAAGTTAAGTTTATTCCTAGGTATTTTATTATCTTTGCTGAATGTAATGGGATTGCTTTCTTAATTTCTCTTTCTGTTGCTTCATTATTAGTGTATAGAAATGCAAATAATTTCTATAAAGTGATTTTGTATCCTGGGACCTTTCTGAATTCGTTTATTAATTCTAGTGGTTTTTTGGTGGAGTCTTTAGGGTTTTCTATATTCAGTATCACGTCACCTGCAAACACTGAAAGTTTTACTTCTTCCTTAATAATCTAAATGCCTTTTATCCCTTTTTCTTGTTCCATTGCTATGGCTAGGACTTCCAGTATTATGTTAATAAAAGTGAGAGTGGATATCCTTGTCTTGTTCTTGATCTTAGGGGAAAAACTGAGTTTTTCCTCTTTGAGAATGATATTAACTCTGGATTTTTCATATAAGGTCTTTATTATGTTGAGGTATGTTCCCCCTAGATCTTTGTGGAGGGTTTTTATCATGAATGTATGTTGTACTTTGTCACATGCTTTTTTTGTTTTTACATCTATTGAAATGATCATATGGTTTTTATCCTTAATCTTATTAATGTGATGCGTCACATTGACTGATTTATGAATATCCAACCACCTTTTCATCCTGGAAATAAATCTCACTTGATAGTGGTGAATGATTTTTTTTTAAACTTGAATTCAATTTGCTAATATTATGTTGGGGAATTCTGCATCTATGTGCACCACAGTTACCGGCCTGTAGTTCTCCTTCTCTAGTGTCTTTATCTGGTTTCTATACCAGGGTAATGTATTCCTTGTAGAATAAATTTAGAAGTTTTCCTTCCTTTTCTGTCATTTGGAATAGTTTGAGAAGAGGTATTAAATTTTCTTTAAATATTTGGTAGAATTTTGCTATGAAGCCATCTCGTCTGGACTTGTTTGCTGGGAGTCTTGATTACTAATTGAATTTCATTGCTGGTAACCAGTTTGTTCCAATTTTCTATTTCTTCCTGATTCAATTTTGAAAAACTGTATTTCTAGGAATTTATCCATTTCTTTTAGGTTGTCCAACTTGTTGGCATATAATTTTTCATAACATTCTTATAATCCTTTGTATTTCTGTGGTGTCAGCTGTTATCTCTCTCATTTCTGATTTTATTTGAATCACCCCTCTCTCTCTTTCTTTAATGAGTCTAGCTTAGGGTTTATGCATTTTGTTGATCTTTTCAAAGAATCAGCAACTGGTTTCATCAACTGTTCTACTGCTTATTTAAATTTCTATTTTGTTGATTTCTACTCTAATTTTTGTTATTTCCTTCCTTCTACTGACACTGGGTTTTGTTTGTTCTTCTGCTTTATCTCCTTTAGGTGGAAGGTCAGGTTTTTTAAAGATTCTTCATGCACCTTGAGGTAGGCCTATATTGCTATAAACTTCCCTTTTAGAATAGCTTTTGCTGCATCCCAAAGATTTTGGACCATCATTTTTTCATTTTCATTTGCTTTCATGTATTTTTTGGTTTTCTCTTTGATTTCTTAGTGGACCCCATTCATTGTTTAGTAGCATGTTATTTAGCCTCCACGTATTTGTGGTCCTTCCAGATTTTTTCTTGTGGTTCATTTCCACTTTCATAGTGTTGTGGTCAGAAATGATGCATGGGTTGACTTTGATCTTTCTGACTTTGCTGAGACTTTTTTGTAGCCTTATATGTGATCTATTCTGGAGAATGTTCCATCTATACTTGAGAAGAATATATATTTTGCTGTTTTAGGATGGAATGTTCTGAATTTATCTGTTGAATCCTCCGAGTCCAATGTGTCATTCAAAGCCTCTGTTTCTTCTTAATTTTCTGTTTGGACAATCTGCTCATTGAATATAAGTGGGGTTTAAAAATCCCTTACTATTACTGCATTACCATCTATCACTTTCTTTATGTTTGTTTTTAAACCCTTTAAATACTTGGGTGCTCCCATATTGGATCCATAAATATTTACAATTGTTAGATTTCCCTGCTGGATTATCTACTTAATGATTATATAATGTCCTTCTCTGTCTTTTGTTACAGTCTTTATTTCAAAGTCTATTTTGTCAGATAGAAGTATTGCTATCTCATCAGCTTCCCTTTCACATCCATTTACATGATGAATGCTTCACTTTCAATCTGTGTTATGGCTTTAGGTCTGAAATGAGTTTCTCGTAGGCAGCACATAGATGGGTCTTGTTTTTTTTTTTTAAATCCGTTCTGTCACCCTTATTTTTGGGAGCATTTAGTCCATTTACATTTCAAGTAATTATTGATAGGTATGTATTTATTGTCATTTTGTTACTTGTTTTATGTTTGTTTGTGTAGTTTTTCTCCATTCCCTTCTTGTCTTGCTCTCTTCTCAAAACTAGTTGATTTTTTTGAGTAATATACCTGGATTCCTTTCTCTTTATTTTTGAATGTTACTGGTTTTTGATTGGTAGTTACTATTTGGTTTGTATGCATCATCTCATATACAGAGAAGTCTATATTAAGATGATGGCCACTTAAGGTTGGACCCATTCTTTACTCCTCTTTTCTATATTTTAGGTATATGATATCATACTTTATATCCTTTTATTTTGTGAGTCCTTTGACTGATTTTTTAAAAAAGATTTTATTTATTCACCAGACAGAGAGAGAGAGAGAGAGAGAGAGCGCGAGAGAGAGGACACAAGCAGGGGGAACAGCAGGCAGGGGGAGAAGGCTCCCTGCTAATCAAGGAGCCCAATGCGGGACTCCATCCCAGGACCCTGGGATCCAGACCTAAGCCAAAGGCAGATACTTAACCAACTAAGCCACCCAGGCATCCCCCTTTGACTGATAGATATACTTATTTTTACTACTTTTGTGCTTCCTACTTTCCTTACTTTTTCCTTTCTGCTTGGTCTTTCCATTCCACTTAAAAAGTCACCTTTAAACTTTTCTTGTAGGGCTGGTTTAGTGGTAATGAGTTCCTTTACTTTTGTTTGTCTGGGAATTTATTTCTCCTTCTATTCTGAGTGATAGCTTTGCTGGATATTCTTGGTTGCAGGATTTTTTTTCCCCCACTACTATGAATATATCATACTCCTCCTCTCTGGCCTAAAAAATTCTGCTGAAAAATCTACTGAGAGCTTTATAGGGTTCCTCTTGTATGTAACTAGTTTCTTCTCTCTTGCTGCTTTTATTTTTTTTTTAATTTTATTTATTTATTTGACAGAGAGAAATCACAAGTAGATGGAGAGGCAGGCAGAGAGAGAGAGAGAGAGAGAGAGAGGGAAGCAGGCTCCCTGCTGAGCAGAGAGCCCGATGCGGGACTCGATCCCAGGACTCTGAGATCATGACCTGAGTCGAAGGCAGCGGCTTAACCCACTAAGACACCCAGGCGCCCCTCTCTTGCTGCTTTTAAAATTCTCTCTTCATCACTAGTCTTTGCCATATATGTCTTGGTGTGGACCTTGCTGGGCTGATTTAGTTGTGGGGATCTCTGTGCCTGCTGGATGTAGAGTTGTCTCCTTCCCCAGACTCAGTTTTCAGCTATTTTCTCTTCAAATAAATTTTCTGCCCCCCTCTTCTCTCTCTTCTCCTTCTGGGATCTCCATAATGCAAATGTTATTATACTTGATGGTATCAATGAGTTCCCTAAGTCTATTCTCATTTTGCGTCATTTTTTCCTCTCATCTGCTCAGCTTGATTACTTTCCACTACTCTGTCCTGCAAGTCACTAATTCATTCTTCTGCTTCTACTATGTATTCCATCTAGAGTATTTTTATTTCATTTAATGTGTTCTTCATCTCTGTTACTTTTTTTTTATCTCATTGTCACTGAGTCCTCCACTCTTTTCCCATCAAGTACGGTGAGTATATTAACGATAATTTCTTTGAATTCTCAGGCATATTATGTACCTCTATTTTGCTTAGGTCTCTAGCTGTGATTTTTATCCTATTGTTTCATTTAGGACATATTCTTCTATCTAATTTTGTCTTACTCTCTGTATCTGTTTCTCTGTGTTAGGAAAGACAGTCCTGTTTCCTGCACCTGAAACTAAATGGTCTTATGAAGAAGAGGTCCACAGTGCTCCACTGTGTCCCCTGTTCACCAGAACCTGGTACTTTAGGGGTATCTCCTATGTGAGATGCGTGTGCCCTGCTGTTGTGGCTGAGCTGCTTTTTCCTTCAGTCCAGCCAGCTGCAATGGCTCTCTACCAGTTGTTGTAGGCAGAGTCTCGTTTCTGTAGTGGTAGTGGGCCAGTCTGGGGATGACTTGGACTTGAGTTGAGCCAGACCAGGTATTTGCTAGAGATGCAGTAGCACCAGACTGCCGTGTCCTTCCTCTGTGTTGTCAAACCACCTGCCTGCTTCCAGTCCACTGGTGGGGCCTCCTCTGACTTGTATGTGTGGTTATCTTTCCCTTTCTCTGGGGGTTAGGAGTCACTGTGGAGTAGTGATGGCCACTGTAGGGACTTGCCTGCACACAACCAGTCCTCTGGCACTGCCTCATATGGGCTCTGGCTAAGAGAGTATTGGAGAGGGCAGGTGTCCCCATAGCGCACAGCTGAGGAGCAGCACAGGCAAGCTTTTTGTGTCCTAGTCTTCTATGGGAGGGGCCCTAGAGCACTGGGACTAAAGTTGCTTGATGGGTTCCTTAGAAGCACAGCCCAGGAGCCGGGGGTTGGGGGGCGGGTGTCCACCAATAAAATTTTACATTAAAAATTTTAATATTTAAATATGAAAGTAAGGGGCTTCCTGGGTGGCTCAGTGGGTTAAGCCTCTGCCTTCAACTCAGGTCATGATCTCAGGGTCCTGGGATCAAGCCCCACATTCGGCTCTCTGCTCGGCAAAAAGCCTGCTTCCTTCTCTCTCTCTGCCTGCCTCTCTGTCTACCTGTGATCTCTTTGTCAAACAAATAAATAAAATCTTTAGGAAAAAATGAAAGTAGGAAACTGTATTTAATATTCCTCTTGGTTTCTGTATTGCCAATATGTCACTAAATCTTGAAGTCATTCTGTTTTGATATCCACTGTGATAGAGGATTTCTAACAACACTACCTTTGTGCTTCTGTTTCTCAAAATGAAAACAGAAGAAGCCGTGGGGTGCCTGGGTGGCTCAGTTGGTTAAGTATCTGCCTTTGGCTCAGGTCATGAACACAGGGTCCTGGGATCAAGCCCCGCATCAGGCTCCCTGCTCTGCGGGAAGCCTGCTTCTCCCTTTCCCACTCCCCCTGCTTGTGTTCCCTTTCTCACTGCCTATCTGTCAAATAAATAAATAAAATATTAAAAATTTTAAAAAAGAAAGAAAATGGAAGAAGCTAGTAACATTTCTTTCCTTTTTTTACATGATAACATTGACTACTGGCAAAACTATGCTTAGTAACAAGTGCTTAACAGTTCAGGGCAATGTAGTTGGTGTAACTTTTGAAAATCTGTTTTAAAAAAACTCTAAGAGTAATACAGTTGAATACAGATTCAGGATAACTCTCAACAAACTGGGAATAGAAGGTAAATTCCTTAACTTGAGAAACAGTATCTATCAAAAACTGAGTAAACAACACACTTAAAAGTGAAATTTTAGGAGTTGTCCCTTTAGTCATAGTAAGACAAAAGACCAGTATCACTGCTTCTTTTTCAAAGATGAATTTGAGTTCTTATCCAATATAAAGAGAAAAACAAAAAACTGTAAACGGCAAAAAAAATTACCATTTGACAGTTTATATAGAAAATGCAAGAAAAATGCAAGAAAATCTTAAACTACTGAGATGAATTAAAGAAGTGTTCTGGAAGGTCACTAGATACTTACTGCTTAAATGTAATTTAGTAATTATACTAAATCTTATTCATAAATGTAGCAAAAATTATGTACCTAGGAATAATAAAAAAATATATAAAATCTTTATAGAGGATACTACAAAAGTTTATTAGGGACATAATATTACCCCTTAATAAATGGAGATATAAAATTAATAACACCTACTATATATTGAGTGTTTACTGTGTGTCAGATTCTAAGTGCTTTTACATGTATTAACTCATTTAATCCTCACATTTCAGTTTAGCATTCTATTTTACCAATGAGAAAACTGAGGCAGAAAATTTCCCTAAAACCAGTGCTGATAAATAGCAGGTCTGGAATTAGAACTCAGGAAGTCTGGCTCCAGACTCCATCCTTCAACCAAGAACCAATTTTTATATTGCACAGATAGGAATTCTCTTCAAATTAATTTATAAATTCAATGTGACTTAATAAAAAATGTATTAGGCTTTTCTTTGAATTAGAGAAACAAACTAAACTTCAGACAGAAGAGTAATGAGACAGAATATAACCACAATTTTACAAACAAAAATAGGAGAACACACTCTGATCAGGTACCAAGATTTAGAAAACTACTGCAAATAAAACAATGTGGTATCAGTGCAGGCACAGAGAAACTTAAAAAAACTAATGGAATAGAATCTATATATATCCATCAAATATAAACTTCCCATATGCCAGAGACGGCATTACTAATCAATGGGGAGACAGTGGAGTATCAAAAAAAGATAACAAGTAATTTAGTTAAAAACATAAATATGCACATATCTATGTATATGGTATTATAGATAATTGATCATATATTAATAAAAACCAACATATTATTTAAAGTATGTCATATATTAAATAATTACATATGCATACATATAAAAATCACATACACTTGTGTGTATCTATGTAAAATTAGATCCCTACCTCCAAAACATACATAATGGCATGTTAGAGAAGAATGCCAAGACTTAATTGTAAAAATAAAACATTGTAACATAGGAAAAGATGTATAATTCATAGAAAGCACAACTATAGCAATATATTTAATTTAGCTCTATAACAAAAACTCAATTTTTGTTATCACAAAGCTAAAATAGGTAATGGATTTTGCAGGGAGGAGTTGTGATATGTATTATCTATAACAAAGTGGTATCAAGAGGATATTAATACATTTTTCAAATATTTAAGAGTAAGATTTTTAACATAATAGAAAATGGGAAAAAGATGAAAAAATAACAGAAAGTCCAAAAGTCTAATATACATGAAAGAATATTCAACTTCAGTAGTATTCAAGAAAATATATATTAAATGACAAGCTAATGTTTCATTGCCCACCAACTGTTAATTATGAAGTCTGACTCACAAGGGCTAGAGACATACAGAAGAAACAGGATTCTCACATACTACTGTTAGAAATGTAAATCATTAAAATCATTTTGAGTGCAATTTGGCCAACACTAGTTACAAACACTCATACCTTATGGCCAGCAATGGTGCTTGTAGATATATACCCTGAAGCTGAAGTCAGCAGATTAGGGCCTATTAGCCATCTGTTTTGTGAATTAAGTCTTATTGAAACACAATCATGCTGATTTGCTTACATATGATCTACGGTTGCTTTCTTGCTACATAGGCAGAGTTGAGTGGCTGTGACGGAGACCATATGGTCCACAAAGAATAATATATATATATTTTTTATGACTCCTTAAGAAAAAGATTGTGACTCTTAACTGAAAAAGATGTTTACACCTATTTACAAGATATGAATAACTATGTTTATCAGTTGTTTTAACAGTGAAAAATTACCCTCAACCTAAAAGTCCATCAACTAGGAAACATATAAATTCTATTTACCCATATAATAACAAAAAATTATGGTAAAATGGAAGTGTAAGGAACTTAAATCTTACAAATCCCCAGTTCCCAAAAGTAAGTACTATTAAAAACCTGGTGTACATTTTCCTAGCCATTGCTTGCATGTATACAGGAAGGTAGGGGCCACCTTACTAGACGCCCAAATATGTGCTGAACAAATAAAAAATAAATCAATAAACAAACTGTTAGCAAAAATAGCTGAAGATGGAAAATCTCATACAGGGATGGGTAAGAATGGATTTTATTTTGAATTTCCCTAAATTGTTTACCAGTCATTTGTATGTGTTTACTAATCATCTGCATTTTTTTTTCAATGAGTAGATTACAACCTCTACCCATTAAAGAAAATTGTCTTTTTCTTATTCGTTGTAGGAATTCTTACATTATAGGGATAGTAACCTTTTTGCTTTTATGCGTTAAAAATTTTTTCCCTAGGCACACCTGGGTGGCTCAATCAGATAATCGTCTGCCTTTGGCTTAGGTCATGATCCCAGGGTCCAGGGATGGAGCTCCCCATTGGGCTCCCTGCTCAGTGGAGAGTCTGCTTCTCCCTTTGCCTCTGCCCCTCCCCCCCACCTTATCCTCTCTCTCAAATGAATAAATAAAATCTTAATTTTTTTTTCCCCTTGGTTTATCTTCTGCAGAATGTTTTAAAATTTTATGACAATTTACATTTGTTGTCCTATATTTTCTTCTGTTAATTTTAGGCTTATTTTTCAAATTTAGATATTTAATCCATTTGTAATTTTTCTTGTACAAGATGTGAATTAGGGATCTAATTAAATTTCCCCAAAATAGGTTGCTAGTTGTACTTATGTATTTACTGAATTATTTACCATTCTTCCCCAAATTCACATATTTTAAGGTACGTGATAAAGATAAATCCTGAGTTCTCATACAGTGAAATTTATCAGTCTTTTCTTTAAAAAAAGTGTTTTATGACTTGTTTAAGAAATCTCTTTTTACCCCAATACTAGAAAGATATTCATGTATATTTTCTATTGAAAGTCTTATTTTTTTTGAAGATTTATTTATTTTAGAGAAAAAGAGGAGTGGGTGGAGGGAGATGGGGAGAAAGAACATCAAGGAAACTCCCTGCTGAGCATGGAGCACGATGTGGTTCTATCCCAAGACCCTGAGATCATGACCTGAGCTAAAACCAAGAGCAGGATACTTCACCAACTGAACTGCCCAGGCCCCCCAAAAGGTTTGTTTTTAAAGTTTTACTTTTGGCATTTAAGACATTAATATGAATGGAATGGGGGTGAGAGGATATTAACAAAATGTATATTATATATACAAATTATAACATAACTAACTAACATGGATATATTATTTGAGCCTGTAGCTCCACCGTGAAACTAACAGGTATGGACTATAAAAGGTACCATGGTACTTGTGTTTAAATGTCTCCTTAGTCTACTAACATACTGTAGCATAAAATGAATATACATGATGTTTAGGAAGCTACCATATAAAAGGTGAAGACTATACTTTGGGGATATAAAATGTCTTATATTAGTGATTTTAAAACTATGAAAAACTTTTTATAACACAAAAATGTATTTATAGCACACAGATGAAATATATGTAGTCCCTTTTATTTACCATTCCCTTAAATAAAATCTTCCAAATAATGTTTTCTTATCAATTTGTCCTAAAGTTTTCCTTTTTTTTTTTTTTTTAAATGCTTACACTTGCTCTGAAATAGACAAGGTAAACAGCAAATCCTCCTCAGGGCTTAAAAATATCAGCAAATAATATACTTATGTAAATACAAAGCACTAAATTCAATAATGTATGAAAATGCTTAGCAAATATCAAAGCTATTTAATATTCTTTCTTCACATCAGCCGAGGGCAGAAATACAGGAATGTTCTCCATCCAACTCATTTCACCTTTCTGACTATTCTCTATGTTCCCTTTCTACTTTCCCTAAATAAAGACTTCCCTTTTTTGCATACAACTTAAAGAGCAGTGAAATATTCTGAATGTCACTACACATACTTAAATTGTAAGAAGTAAAAATCTCAAGGAGAAGTTAGCTATCAGCTACCAGATGACCAGCATCTACCCTTTTCATCTTTTACAATTAAATTGCAGAGCAGAACAATATCAGGGAAATGAAATATAGTAGACACAGAATTAAGTGAACACTGATTATGTTGCCCAGAAGCCAGGATAAATTATTATTTTGAAATAGTGCCAAAGTGAAGGTAGAATTATACCTTTAATAATAAAATTTAATCAATGTTAACAGAGCTATAATTCATTACATTCTTAATAGCTCTTCTCTAGCCTGTGCTGGTTTATAGTTAATAATAAATAATTTACCTGTGCTCTTTTTTCCATATCCTGGCAAGTACCTAGTTGTTCTTCCATTGCAACTCTGATTTGCCTTGCTTCATATTCTAATTGTCTTCTGGTCATATCTGTTTGTAAGGAAAACTAAAACCACAAATTAAATTGAAATGTTAATACCTCATGTTATGTATTTATCAGCAAAAGCAAAAAAGCATATAAATACCAATAAAGAACATGAATATCAAATATGTAAGTTATTGAGCCTAACAAGATTATTTTTTGCTTCAAGGAATCCTAAAATTTGATGATAGGTGTTGGGCTCAGTCTGGGTCCCTGATGTGAAATGCTGAGCTGAAACATTTCTATTGCCCCATACTCACAAATACGTTTAAATTGTACTGATACACTTAAAATATATAATTGGTCCATTAGGGTATGCCTTCTTCAGTTCCCATCTTCTGCACCGAAGAGGTACCACTTTATTAAAAATTAGCACATTAATGTGGACAACATAGAAAAATCAAGAAACAATCCATTATCCTTAAGTTTATAACTCAGTTTAAAGGTTGTTATAAATGTACAGACTAAACAGAGAAAACTACTCCATTTGTAAGATGACAAAAATAGGATAAGGAAGAGTTTTTATTTAATACAGGTTAATCATAAATTACAAAACAACACAAACTTTTTGGTAAAAATCCAAAGTGAAGCAAAGCTGAAATAAACAAAAAGAAGTACTTCTTCCTGCAGGGGGTGTTAATTCATTCAAAAATCAATTAACCCTCTAATTAAAATTCCAGGCACTGAGATAACTGCTAGGCATACAAAAGGATGAAAAGGACAAGGTAATGAAACTTACAAACACATACACCAAGAGGTAATAATACCTAAAAGTTTGATTAAATTATAATGGGCCATGAAGGAAATGAGGAAGTGCAATCAATAGATTTTTTATGCTCTATATACTCAGCTGTGTGAGACATGTGTCTGACTCAGAGTAACATTTTGTAGGTCCAAGGATTCCAAACTGCACTGTCAGTTAAGTCAGGGGGGTTCTAACCCTTTCCCTTTGCAATAATGCAGATGACATTCTGCAGATAATGTATTTCTACAGGCATACCCAAATTATGGTTGCAACACAGATGAAATAGTCTGTATGTTATTTCTAATTCCCAGTGAGCCAGCTTTAACTCCACTTACTTACCCTTCACTTCCCAAAACCCCTGCAAAAAAAAAAGTTGAATGTGACAAAGTATATTGTAATAATGTGGTTTAGATCTGATGTTTTAAAAGTAATGTCTAATATCTTGATAATATTTCCATATGGAAACTTGCTTCCCAATATAAATGCAGAATTCATGAAATTAAAAAATATTTATGACACACAACAGTTTATACTTGCTAATGTTGCCAAATGGTCTATAATGTCTTATATATCCTATTAAAGAAATGTGATTATGTAATAAATATGGGAACAATTTATTTGACAACTGATCTTTGTTTCAGATTATTAACCAACTGCTCTCAAGCTATCACATACATCTGAGCTCTTTCCTAAACCTGACTGCATGCAGACAATTGAACTCTAAATTTTGTATATTCTAATTATCAATGTGAATGGAAGCAAAACTATGCTTAAGTATTTCTTAAATTTAAGAGTATAAATCCCACCAAACCTTCTTGGGTTCCTAATCTAAGAACTCTTCATTAACTGTTCTTTCACTATCTGGGTCTCTTTAACTCCCAGGAAGATGTCAAGGACATTGTCAGGAAAAGGGATCCATTCTTTTCCTCTCAAAACCTTGTCTGATTGTTCTAGGAGACTATGCATATAAGCTTCTGGTTCTAGTTCTGCCAGACAATGCCCAGTCAGGAAATCTGGCTAAGTTCATGTTTTCAAAGTGTTCCCTCTTTCTACTTTTGTTTTTCATTTATTATGTCCTCTCAAAAGTGTTATTAGAAAATGAAAAAATCTAACAGAGGACAATATATTTTAATTACCCTATTTTTTCCTCTTTTTAAATTTTTAAAGAAATATTTATCAACAACAATCAGTTAAAATACAATTGTGTTTAAAATTATTAATGTATTGCAGAACATTCAGAAATGTTCTTACATGTGTCACCCCATGAATTAAATGGCTGACATGAGAGTTTGGGTGGGGAAGGAAAGGCTGCCAAGATTAAATTTTTTCACATAGTTACATTAGCAAAACAAACACATTTTAGTACTTACAAAAAGTCCTAAGACCCTTGCCAAAAGATCTTGTCATTTATAATAACTAGAACAGCACTCAAATAATCCTCAAAGATACTTTTATTGCAAAAACTATATGGCATATAATGTGGTTCAAAAGATAGATGGTAATAAACATTTCTACAGAGTATGTTTGGTAATTCAACAGACAGAATAAAAAGCCAGTTGCCAAGTTGAATCCTGAGTCCTACAGAATTCAATCTTAACAGATTTGCTTAATTGGGGGCTTAAAATAAATATTTGCTTGAGCATAATAAGTTTTATCACCTTTACAAACAAAAAGTTTGTAAAGTCAGTTAAGTCATTAGTTATTATATATTTGAGTTTAAAGTTAAGATAAAGAATAAAAATATATGTTTATAAAAAATAAAAAATTATATTAAAAAAAAAGAAGAAAAAAAAAATAAAGTTAAGATAAAGATAAAGCATATTAGAATTTACAAATAAGTAAAAAATGTAATCATCCTGAATTTTTTAAATGAATAACAGATACTTTTAAAAGACTGACGTTATTAAAGCCCTAAAATAGGTCATAATGCTAAGTTACTTACATTTTCGGTTAAAGGGAGACTATCTATTCTTTTGGTGAGATTCTGAAGTTGAGCATAATACCAGTCTTTTTCCTTTTCTTCTTTGTCAAGATCAGCAAGAAGTAATGATCTGTTTTTTTTTAAAAAAAGGTAAGTTTACGCAATGCTAATAGAGTACATAACAATAATTCTTAACAGTTGTAATTGTCATGTTCTCTATTTAAACCGAAGTATTAATAATGAATAAGTGGACTTTTGAAGGTACTACTTAGAATATTATAATCAATAAAATTTGAATATCAAAAAGTTTTCACTTTTTTACCCAAGATATTCAATATCCTTACTAGAATATTTACATTTATTACATTTATTATGAGAATATTTACATTTCAAAGGCTTTCTTCACTGTATTTGCAGTCTAAAAATATGATGATGGTTTACATAAAAAAGTACAGATATAACAAAACACAAAATTAATAAAGAATAAAAAATGTAATAGAGGAGTAAGGAAAAGCAGTAATTATACAAAAAATAAACCTAGAGAATAGGATATCACTGCACTGGACACAGATGTGGCTTTCAACTTCTCAGAGCCAAAATAGTAAGAAATACTTTGTCACTGTGCACTTCTTCAAAGAAGATATCCAGATGGCCGAGAGACACAAGAAAAGATGCTCAACATCACTCATCATCAAGGAAATGCAAGTCAAAACTACAATAAGATATCACCTCACATGTGTCAGAATGGCTAAAGTCAAAAACACAAGAAACAAGTGTTGGTGAGGATGGGGAGAAAAAGGTATCCTTGTACACTGCTGGGGGGAATGTAAAATCGCACAGCCGCTGTGGAAATCAGAATGGAATTTCCTCAAAAAGTTAAGAAAACAAAAACGCTAATTTAAAAAGATACATGCACTCCTATGTTTACTACAGCATTATTTATGATAGCAAAATCATGGAAGCAATCCATGGGTCCATCAATAGATGAATGGATAAAGAAGAATAGATATATATGTATGTACACCCACACCTTCTTTATAGATACATAAAAGCATACCCAAATACATACACACACACACACACACACACACACACACACACACACACACACACACGACTACTATGGAATATTACTCAGCTATAAAAAGGAATGAAATCTTGCCACTTGCAACAGCATGGCTGGATCTAGACAGTATAATGCTAGGTGAAATAAGTTGGTCAAAAGGAAAAATACCATATGATTTCACTCAAGTGGAATTTAAGGAACACAACATAAAAAGACAAACAAATAGTAGCAAATTAACTGATGGTTACCAGAGGGAAAGCTGGTAGGGGGATGGGTGGAATAGGTAAAGGAGATTAAGAGCACATCTATCCTGATGAGCACTGACTAATGTACAGAATTGGCAAATCACTATATATTGTATACCTGAAACTAACATAACACTATATGTTAACTATATTAGAATTAAAAAAAAAAAAAGAAAAGATTAGTTGCAGAAACTTTAAAAAATGTAGTCACTGTGTACTAATAACAAATTATTCTGAGAGAGAGAAATTTTTTCTAGTTTGGAATTTGAAGATGGATTTGCTCTGTAACTCCTAAACAACCCAATCAATGTCCTCAATAACATTCTCTATCAAGTTACTCTATATCTTACCATTTTAAACATAAATGCAAAATAAAGGTGTTCATGGGATAAGACTCGGTAGGTACAAAAAGTCTGTGATTTCTTATCACGTGGTTCTTTCCCAAAGTGACACCTATTATCATTTTATTGTATATATTCCACAGAGATTCTGTTAAAATGGCAAAGATCTATGTGTATACTTACATGTACATTTTTAGACAGGAGCAGTAGCATATTACTTTATGTATTATCCTATTAAATTTGTTTTTCACTTAAAAAGTCTATCTTGGGAGATTATTCTGTGCCAGAACATAAAAAGGTCCTACATATTTTTGATAGTTGTACAGTGTGCATGAATCCATAATGGGACACACTATGATTAGTTTCATTTTAGAGGGCATTTAGGGTCTTTCTAATCCTTTGCTATTATCAACAATGCTGCACTGCATCTGCTTATACATAACCCTATTTCACAAATGTGCAAGCATATATGTAAGATAAACTCCTAGGGTATGTACATTTTTAACTTATTGCTCTTATTAGATATTGTACCAATTTATGCCCATACCACTTTCACCAATATAAATGTTTCATCAATTTATTTTTGCATATTCAGTTTTTTAAAACAATATATCATATGGTTTAAATTTTATTTCTTTTAGTGTAAGGTTAAGCATTTTTTTTCAACTTTAAATGTCATTTGTGTTCCTTGTCTATAATTTTTTCTTACTTATTTATAGAATCTCAACTATATTAAGAATGACTGTACTGGAGGAGAAAAGATGGTGGAGGAGTAGGGGACTCTATTTCAACTAGTCCCCTAAATTGAGCTGGATATCTACCAGACCATTCTGAACACCCACAAAATCACCTGAGATGTAAGAAGATATATCTGAGAGTATCTCCAGCACTTGGACCTGAGGTATGAAGGAGGAGTGGGGGATGGGGATTGGTGTCCCTAACCCTCATGTTGTTTAAGGCTCAACTGTATATAAATATATAAGTCATCTGAAAACAAGAGCATATAAGGTGATGCACTATTATATTGGGAGTAAAACGCCATGGATAATGATATACTAGAAGAACCCCACTAATATTTCTTGCAGGGCTAGCTTGGTGGTCACATATTCTTTTAGTTTCTGTTGGTTTTGGAAGCTTCTAATCTCTCCATCCATTCTGAATGACAGCCTTCCCAGATAAAGTATCCTTGGCTGCATGCTCTTCTCTTTTAGTATCCTGAATATTTCTTGCCAGACCCTTCTGGCTTGCTAGGTCTCTGGCATTATTAGGATAGGTCTGACATTATTCTGATGCTCTTCCCTCTGTACGATAATCTTGATCTTGGAATATGTGACCACAAAGCTGGCCCTGCAAGAAATACTAAGGGGAAGTTCTATAAAAGGAGAAAGACCCCAAGAGTGATAAAGAACTGAAATTTACAGAGACAACCTATAGAAACAAGGACTTCACAGGCAACATAATGACAATAAAATTATAACTTTCAAGAATCACTCTCAGCATGAATGGCCTAAATGCTCCCATGAAATGGTACAGGGTTGCAGAATGGATAAAAAGACATGACCCATCCATATTTGTCTACAAGAGATTAATTTTGAACCCCAAGATTCGTCCAGACTGAAAGTAAAGGGATGGAGAACCATCTTTCATGCCAACGGACCTCAAAAGAAAGCTGGGGTAGCAATCCCCAAACAGACAAATTAGATTTTAAGCTAAAGACTGTAGTTAGAGATACAGAAGGACACTATATCATGCTTAAAGGGTCTATGCAACAAGAGGATCTGACAATTGTAAATTATCTATGCCCCCAACATAGGAGCAGCCAACTACATAAGCCAATTCAACCAAAATAAGACATATTGACAAAAACATGCTAATAGTAGCAACACTCCACTCTCAGCAACAGACATCATCTCAGCAGAAAATCAACAAAGAAACAAGAGCTTTGAATGACAAACTGGACCAGATGGACCTCATAGATATATCAGAACATTCCACCCTAAATAACAGAATTCTTCTCGAATGCACATGGAACTTTCTCCAGAACAGACCCCATACTGGGTCACAAATCAGGTCTCAACCGATACCAAAAGACTGAGATTATTCCCTGCATATTCTCAGACCACAACGCTTTGAAGCTAGAACTCTATCACAAGAAAACTTGAAAGAAATTCAAACCCATGGAAGCTAAATACCATCCCGCTTAAGAATGTTTGGGTCAACCAGGAAATCAAAGAACTTAAACAATTCATGGAAACCACTGAGAACGAAAACACACTGGTCCAAGACTGCAAAGGCAGCTCCTATGGGGGAAATACATAGCCATCCAAGGCTGGCTCAAAAAAATAGAAAAATCCAAAATATACAAATTAACTTTACACCTTAAAGAACTGGATAAAGAACAACAAAAATAAAGCCCAAGCCATGTATAAGAAGAGAAATAGTTGAGATTAGAGCAGAGATCAATGAATTAGAAACCAGAAATACAGTAGAGCAGATCAACAAAACCAGAAGCTGGTTCTTTGAAAGAACTAGTAAGAGCGATAAACCACTGGTCAGACTTATCCAAAAGAAGAGAAAGGACCAAATTGGTGAAATTATGAATGAAAGGGGAGAGATCATGACCAACACCAATGAAACAGAAACAATTATGAGAAATTATTATCAACAACTAATGCCAATAAATTAAGCAACCTGGAAGAGAAAAGACAAGAACCACATGGTCCTTTCAATTGATGCAGAAAAAGCATCTGACAAAATATATCATCCTTTACTGATTAAAACTCTTCAGAGTGTAGGGAGAGAGGCAAGATTCTTCAATTTCATAAAAATCATCTATAAAAAACACACAGTGAATATTATTCTCAATGAGGAAAAGCTGAGAGTCTTTCCCTTAAGATCAGAAACAGGACAAGGATGTCCCCTCTTATCCTTACTGTTCAACATAGTACTGGAAATCCTGGCAACAGCAATCAGACAACAAAAAGAAATAAAAGGTATTCAAATTGGCAAAGAAGACATGATACTTTATGTGGAAATCCCAAAAAACTTCATCCCCAAATTACTAGAACTCATATAAGCAATTCAGTAATGTGGCAGGATACAAAATCAATGCACAGAAATCAGTTGCTTTCCTATACACACACTAAGAATGTAACTGTAGACACAGAGATTAGAGAACGGGTTCCATTTACAATAGCACCAAAAACCTTAAGACACCTTAGAATAAACCTAACCAAAGAAGTAAAGGATCTATACTCTACAAACTACAGAACGCTTATGAAGGAAGTTGAAGAAGACATAAAAAGAAGGGAAAACACTGTTACAATGTCTATGCTGCCCAGAGCAATCTATACTTTCAATGCCATCCTGATCAAAATACCAACGGCATTTTTCAAAGCGCTGGAACAAACAATCCTAAAATTCATATGGAACCAGAAAAGACTCCAAATTGCCAAGGAAATGTTGAAAAAGAAAAACAAAGCTGGGGGCACCAGGCTGCCTTATTTCAAGCTATATTACAAAGCTGTGATTATCAAGACAGCATGGTACTGGCACAAAAACAGACTCATTAATCAATGGACCACAATAGAGAGCCCAGATATAAACTCTCAACGCTAGGGTCAACTAATCTTTGACAAAGCAGGAAAAATTATCCAATGGAAAAAGACAGTCTCTTCAATAAATGCTGCTGGGAATACTGGACAGCTGTATACAGAAGAATGAAACATGACCATTCTCTTACAGCATACACAAAAGATAAACTCTAAATGGATGAAAGACTTCATTGTGAGACAGGAAAGATCAAAATCCTAGAGAAAAACATAGGGAGTAACCTCTTCGACATCAGCAACAGCAACTTCTTTCAAAATACATCTCCAAAGGCAAGGGAAACAAAAGCAAAAATGAACTTTTGGGACTTCAAGATAAAAAGCTTCAAGATAAAAAGTAAAGAAAACAGTCAACGAAACAAAGAGGCAATCCATGGAATGGGAGAAGACATTTGCAAATGACTCTAGAGATAAAGGGCTGGAATCCAAGATCTATAAAGAACTTCTCAAATTCAACATACACAAAACAGATAATCAACTCAAAAAATGGGCAGAACACATGAACAGACACCTCTCCATAGAAGACATACAGATGGCTAACAGACACATGAAAAAATGTTGAACATCATTAGCCATCAGGAAAATTAAAATCAAAACCATATTGAGATACCACCTCACACTAGTTAGAATGGCAAAAATTGACAAGACAAGAAATGACAAATGTTGGAGAGGTTGTGCAGAAAGGGAACCCTCTTACACTTTTGGTGAGAAAGCAGTTTGGTACAGCCACTTTGGAAAACAACGTGAAGTTTCCTCAAAAAGTTAAAAACAGAGCTACCCTATAACCCAGCAATTGCACTACTGGGTATTTACCCCAAAGATACAGATGTAGGGCCATATGCACCGCAGTGTTCATAGCAGCAATGTCCACAATAGCCAAACTGTGGAAGAAGCCAAGATGCCCCTCAATAGACAAATGGATAAAGAAGATGTGGTCCCTACATACAATGGAATATTACTCAGATCAGAAAGGATGAGTACCCAACATTTGCCTCAACATGGATGGGACTGGAGGAGATTATGCTAAGTGAAATCAGTCAAACAGTGAAAGACAGTTATCATATGGTTTCACTTATTTGTAGAACATAATAGCATGGAGGAAATTAGGAGAAGGAAGGGAAAAATGAAGCCGGGGGGATCAGAAGGGGAGACAAACCATGAGAGACAATGGACTCTGAGAAACAAACTGAAGGTTTTAGAGGGGAGGGAGATGGAGGGATGGGTGAGCCCGGTGAAGGGTATTAAGGAAGGCACATACTGCATGGAGCACTGGGTGTTATATGCAAACAATGAATCATAGAACACTACATCAAAAACTAATGATGTACTGAATGGTGATTAAGATAACATAAAACACTTTAAAAAAAAAAAGCACAAGGTCCTAAATTTTCACTCAAAAAAAAAAAAAAATCTACTTTGTTGGTATGTATTCTCTGTGTTTATCACTTGTCTTTTAATTTTGTTTATAATGTTTCTGTCATGTAAAAAATTTTGATTTTTTTGTAGTCAAATTTGTGGATATTTTCTACTATTGCTTCTGGAGTTTGCTCTTTTACAGAGATGATCCCCACTCTAATACTGTTACTTTAAAATTCTGTTTGATCTTATTGTTTTGCAAAATATGCATGCATGTGAGTATGTGGCAGGTTATAGTCTTGCTAAAATTCCCTTTCCTTTACTGAGAAACAATTAAAAAAAAAAAAAAAAAGAAAGAAGCCTTCATTTTAGATGTGGCAAATTCAGCAGTGAGGGAATCCATGGGAAGACATTAAGTCCCTGCTTATGATATAGCAACCTTGGGGGTAGTGCAGACCAATGGGAAGCTGCCTCTTCTCTCCCATTTCTGAAACAGAAGCAGGAGAAAGCACTGCAGAATGCCTAAACCCCTTTCACAAGCTGGCACAAAGATGTGCTCTGATTCTATTTTTCAGCGCTCCCTGGGAGAACCTGCAGGACCTACCAGGACTTAGGTGGGGAACAAATGGTGATGCTACTATTTCCTC
Organism: Mustela nivalis; assembly: GCF_964662115.1. Classification (NCBI taxonomy): domain Eukaryota; kingdom Metazoa; phylum Chordata; class Mammalia; order Carnivora; family Mustelidae; genus Mustela; species Mustela nivalis. The sequence goes on along the minus strand of NC_139022.1, from coordinate 50,663,032 downwards.
TGTTTATTCTCAAATAAATAGGCTCATTAACTAAGAGCTGGGTGTCATAAGTGCTTAAACTGATAGGCCAATGTTAGTGGTGGTTGAAGAGTGATAGGGAGGCTGCCGAGAACAGGGACAAGCTGTTAACTGTCATGTTTAAAGTGGAACTATGGTAAAACGCTCTGGGGAAGTCAAGGTTACAGTGTTTTGAGACATAATGTTAACAAGTGGTTAAATGATAGTGGTTGACCACAGTGTTTAAGGCTCAGAAATGAAAACAGGTCTAAATCCCGAGGAAGGTAGGTCTTTAGGGTTTAGACGTTTTTAGTGATTGTTAAGAGTCTTCTTTAAAAATGTAAATTTTGGGGGCACCTGGGTGGCTCAGTGGGTTAAGCCGCTGCCTTCGGCTCAGGTCATGATCTCAGGGTCCTGGGATCGAGTCCCGCATCGGGCTCTCTGCTCAGCAGGGAGCCTGCTTCCTCCTCTCTCTCTCTCTGCCTGCCTCTCTGCCTACTTGTGATCTCTCTCTGTCAAATAAATAAATAAAATCTTTAAAAAAAAAAAAAAAAAATGTAAATTTTGTGTTGTCTTAGTCCTCGAGCTAACTTAGGGTCACCTAAAAGAGCATGGAACATATGTACTAAACATTTAATAAATACTTGTTAAATGAGAAAATAGCTAACATGATAATAGTTTACATTTATTGAATGTTCTAAGTATTAGACATACTGCTAAGTATTTTTTTAAAACCTAATTTAATCTTCACTACACCCTTTGAGGTAGTTATTCTTAGGCTCACTCTTTGGACTGGAAAACTGAGGTTCAAAATGGTTATAAAGCTGTGCAGCTGGGTTTGAACCGTGGCTTGACTACTTCCTAACACTTATCTTGGGCAATATAGATAACAAGAAAAAAAAAAAAAGAGAGACAGAGAGTGTATCTATGACTTAAGAGAGGGAAAGAAATAAAGAGTGAAAAAACAGAGGAGAAAATTGTCAAAGAAATAACATAACAGAATTTTCAAAAGCTGAAGAAAATAAACTTCCAGATTAATAGGACACAGTGAGTACCCAGTACAATGAATGAAGAAAACTCATATACTGAGGCATTCTAAAGGCTTCTAAAGAAGAAAAATGGCAACCTTCAAAGGAATGAGAATCAGATTGGTATTAAATTTCTCATCAAAGACACTGACAATGAAGAAGGTAAATGAGTTTGAGCCTAGACCTATCTAAACTATCAATTGAGCATGAGAGCAAAGTAATGATACTGTCGTATATGCAAGGACTCAATTTACCTCCCTCCAACACAGTGAGAACCAAGAGATCCCAAGATATATCAGAACTATATATGACAAATAAATAAATAAAATCTTAAAAAAATAAATCAGTTACGTGTTTACTGTGACATAACTATTGTGATCACATGCTTACTTACTCAATGTACAGGGCATTTGAAGTATTTAAGTAACAAAGTAACAAGTCTCTTATCTGCTAATAAACTTGGGACTTTATCTACACGAAGCAAAACAAGTTTCTAGGAAAAGGAGTACCCTCACACATCCTTTGTGTCTTCATAGAGCTCAAAGAGGACAGAGATGGACTGTTAGCTTCTTATTATTCACAATAATGTTTTCTATACTGTCAGACAGAAACAGTCCTACTTCAAGGGATGATACTGAGACTCAGTAAACTCAAGAAGAAAGAAAGCTTTACATTACTTCTGGTCCAGAAGATTACCCTATTTTTACAGATGGACACACCTAAAATCAGAAAGCAGTAAAAGGTCTTTTGCCTTTTACTTAGATATGCCGGACATTTTTTATACTAATAACCACTTTGTAAAACTGGGTAATTTAGAACCATATCCCTATTTTATAGAAGAAAATGACAGAAAATTTAATGACATGACCAAGGTCCCAGAGCCAGTATGTAATGTTTATATATTTTAATATTCTTGAATGTTTAATAGAATTTTAGGAGTATTAAAAAACATTATTCATGCATTAAGGAATTCATAATCTTTTACACAACACTTGACAAAGTTCTTGAAAATGATACATATTCTTATTTGTAGTGAGATCATTTTAACTTCAGTTAAGAGAAGAATTAATAAATAAGCTGTGAGAAACCAGATAATATATATTAAGCAATGTTTTTTAAGACACTGAAACTGATAAATTAAGAAATGTTACATAGGTGGCCACTTGTAATAGGCTTTCCCTAATGGAAACAGTTACCTCATACTGGCTCTCTAGTTACAGAATTTATTCCAAAAGGTAACAAGAAGCTCAATTAAAAATCAGTTACATGGGGACACCTGGGTGGCTCAGTTGGTTAAGCCACTGCCTTCAGCTCAGGTCATGATCCCAGGGTCCTGGCATCGAGTCCCGCATCGGGCTTCTTGCTCTGTGGGGAGCCTACCTCTCTCGCTACCTCTGCCTACCATTCTGCCTGCTTGTGTGTGCTCTCTCTCTCTGACAAATAAATAAATAAAATCTTAAAAAAATAAATCAGTTACGTGTTTACTGTGACATAACTATTGTGATCACGTGCTTACTTACTCAATGTACAGGGCATTTGAAGTATTTAAGTAACAAAGTACAAATCTCTTAGAAGCCCAAGAATTGTCTACTTTACATTTGCATATTTAATATTGCCTCTTTACATCTTTAGATTTAATATAAGTATGATCAGTAACCTACTATATCTTTGAATAAATAAATACAAAATTCGCTCTTAAATATTACTGATTATTTGCCACACATGCTTCAAAATGACAAAATGATAGTAAACATGGGAGTTTACAAGTTAATGAAGAAAAGTTACCTCTCTTTTTCAAGTTCTTCTAAATAACCGGTATTTTCTCTGCTTCCGTTTACAAACCCTCTTCTTGGAAATGAACCCATAGGAACAGGACTGCACTCTCCTGAACGACTAGATACAGATCCTTCACGGCTCCCATAAGAACGGAGGGACATTTTTGACCGTAGTTTCACTCCAGGGAAATTACTGCTATCTAAGTTAAGTTCTAAATGAAAGAGAGATAAGTTTTTATATAACAGTTGCTTTATGTGGTCTAAAATATTGGTAAGACAATTATATTGTCTTAAAAATAAAATATAAGATTCACATTTTAGTCTTCTAAATTTGAACTCATTTTATAATTTAATATACATTATATATATTACATAAAGCCTATAGAAGTACTAAATTATGGCACCTATAGAGCAGCAAATTTATGTAGGGAACAGAGAATCTTTATCACAAATGCTAAGGCTGTGAGATTTTCACTGACTCCTGGTTCCAGGTAGAATTGCAATAAATACAAATATCCAATCATTAAAAAAAAATGTTCATTGCAACTTGAATTTCTAACAGAGGAAGCCACAAATACACATGATTAAACAAACAATTATTTAGGAAGAGAATGACTAAACTTTCCCTCCAATGTAGCTTGAGTCAGGGGGAAAAGGAGTATGTTAAAGGAAAATCAGACAAAATATCTTTCCTTAGATTCCTGCTAAAAAATAATATATTTGAGGACTCAAAGATAATTTCTCAGTCTAGTTCCAACTATAATAATCAAGCACTTTCCCTGTTTTTTTAGTATTTGAATTTTTAAGCAATAAAGTGAGAAAGTTATTTTTTCAAAATTATACCAAAAATTATATATAATCAGCTTATATAACTGGAAAGATAAAGTAATTCTACCTTGGATGGAACAGAGAAGGACACTATTCCTTCAAGAAAGGAAAGAGGCCCAGTGCATGGCATACAGCTTCCTAAAGGCCTATTTAGTGACTGGCAGAATAGCAATGAGCTTTAAAAAGAGCTGAAAATGATCAAACAAGGAATCTAAAAGTAGTTGATTTAAAGCCAGTTAAATGTTTAACTGAAGGAATGACAAGTAAATACAGATTTTACATATCTGTATTTTAACAACTAAATCCTAATAGATAAGGCTGTTATACCAGGAAAACTGAAAGTAACATTCAAATCAAGAGAACCTGTATTTGGATATACACATCTAAAGCTGACAACTGGAACTTAAAAATTATTTTAAAACACCTTTTAAAAATCTACCTTTGAGACGCTCTAATAAATCAATCTGTCCAGAGGAAGCCATAGCTTCATCTTCAATACTTCCTTGTAGTTGTTTAAGTACTTCCTGCAAAAAAGAACACAATATATTAACATGACAAAATTCTACATAATTATTCTAGATAGAATGATTCTAAGTTTCTTGATATTTAGGTGTGCTGGGGAAAAAAGTTTCAGATCAATCTGAAAATATATCTGAATCTGTAAAGCACTTCATATATATTATCTATTATTAATTATGAGTAATGAATTATATCCTAACAACAGTGATATTTTGAGATAATGGAGATTATATGGAGTTTCCATAAGATACATTATCCCTAACTTTTAAAACATACAACAAGGTGAGTTATTCTCATTTTTCATATGGGTCAATCAAGACTCAAAGCCCCATAGAAGCTGTAAAAGCTAGATATGTGTTTAGAATCCATGTCTCTGAAGCCTGCACCACCATGACCATGAAAAAAACCAAATTAACAATTATAATATGCTGTTTTATTTAACACCCTAATACATATTCAAGCTTTTATATACCATATGTAAGTATATACTATTAGCATGCTGATTTATATTCAGCAGATATTGAAATAACTATGCTCACAGCCTCCTGACTTCTGATGCCATTATTTCCTTTCCCATCTAAATCCTTCTCTTGATTAATTTTCCTCAAAGAATGCTAGAAACTGTCATTTTCTAACAGTTTTTTTGCATGTTCCTTAATAATAATTTATGTTATAGCTTTCATATTCTGGGGCATTCCATTCAAATTTCCAGCAAAGTCCTTATTGGCCAATTAGGTTTCCAAATGCAAAACAATGTTCTTGAACATTTATGACCTGTAAATATGGGTAGTATTCTCCAAAATGAAAAATGATCATAAACAGATTGAAAAGGAAATCTGTCAAAAAGTGAGTGAATGCAGCAAAGATTTTATTGGCTTATCTTGACGGTGATATGATGGGCATTAAAAAAAAAAAAAAGAATGTTGGGGTGCCTGGGTGGCTCAGTGGGTTGAGCCTCTGCCTTCGGCTCAGGTCATGATCTCAGGGTCCTGGGATCGAGCCCCGCATCGGGCTCTCTGCTCAGCGGGGAGTCTGCTTCCCCTCTCTCTCTCTCTGCCTGCCTCTGCCTACTTGTGATCTCTCTCTCTTTCTCTGTCAAATAAATAAATAAAATCTTAAAAAAAAAAAGAATGTCTTGGGGCACCTGGGTGTCTCAGTGGGCTGGGCCTCTGCCTTTGGCTTGGGTTGTGATCCTGGGGTCCTGGGATTGAGCCCTCCATCAGGCTCTCCACTCAGCAGGGAGCCTGCTTCCCTCTCCTCCCTGCCTGCCTCTCTGCCTACTTGTGACCTCTGACTGTCAAATAAATAGATAAAAATCTTAACAACAACAACAACAAAAAGAATGCCTATGTTAGCCTGTGGTCTTAAGATCTGACCTTCAAATAATAGACCGTGTTGGGAGGTTGAAAGGCTTCGATAAATAGATAGATACAAGAGCATGGAACTGACTGATACTCATATTCAGATTATTATGGCTGAAATGTATCACATCTGTGGGACAAGAAACAAATTTATACACGATGCCATCTTTGAATGAATGTAGAGTGCTCTACAACATCTACTACAAACTTCAGGACACCAGTGCTTCAGTAAAGTTCGAGAACTATCATCCTAAGCTATCTGTGTTTTTCAGGATCCCAATTCTCCTTCCATCCATCCATCACTGTTACTACTCATAGTCCTTCAATGATCATTTCATCTTATCCCTATTTCTATAATTATACTCCCCAGCCTTGCAATTAAACAACTACCCTTCCACAGATAACTTCACATTATATGTCTCTAATTCTAACCTCACTTGCAAACTTCAGATTCACTTTCCCAATTTCACTGATACATGCTTTACATCTGGATGATATGCACTTCCTATGTTAATGTCTAGAACTATCATTTTGTGCCATTACAATATGTTCTTTGCCTTGTATCTTGTCAATTAAATATAAATAAGCCTTTTCTTCCCCAGACATGCAAATCCTTAGCATGAACTCCTTGCTATCACCAGTTTTCAAATTCTGTATTCAACCTCTAGTGTTTCTCTTAGAACCATCTCTTTTCTATTCTTACTGCCACCATACTGGTTATTAATTTGCCAAACTACTAAAATAATCTTATTGCATTGGACTTCTGTGTTCAGAGTAAGACTTTTATTTTATTTTACTTTATTTATTTTTATTATTATTTTTACAGTAAGGCTTTTAAAGCATAGCTCTGATCAAGTCTCCATACAATATTCTTCTCCAAAGTCTACAATGGTGGGTTTGAAATTTCAGTATGGATCAGAATCACCTGAAGTGCTAGTTAAAATACAGACTGTTCATTCACTAAGTCTGGGATGGAGACTGAAAAACCTCATTTTCAACAAATTCCCTAATGACACTGATGCTGAAAACAATCATCAAAATGTTAACAGTAGTATTCTAAGAAGGTGGGGTTACAAGAAATATTTTTTTGTTTTGTTTTATAATTTTTCAACAATGGGTATTACAAAAAATACTGTTTCTAGAAAAGGTACAAAGATGTATAAGTTCAAAAGCAACAAAAGGAAATCCTTGGCATACCCTTGACATATACCTAATTTTTCAAAACTAAAAATAATTTAAAAAAATATATCAAACCAAATTAAAAGGCCATGTAAACTTGGACATCCAACAATAAAAATCAATTAAACTTATAGCATTGGCCATACAATGGAATACTATGCAACTGTAATATAACCAAATATTTAATGATATGAAAAGATTATGACAATATATTAAATTTCTAAGTCCCATCAAATGCATGCCTGCACAGAATGGGCAGAGAGAAAAATATGTACATTGTCACAGGTAACCTCTGATTTAAAAAGAATTGAAAAAAAGAATTTTTAATGGGTGACTTAGTATCTTTTTATTTGCCCCTATTTCCCAATTTTTAAAAATATTAAATATGCACAACTTGTAATAAGGGTTTTTAAAAAAAGTCTCTATACATATTGTTAGAAATCTATTGATAAAAGTTGTAACCATAATGGTAAATAATATTATTGAAATTTAAGGTTTAAAAAAAATTTTTTTAAGACTTTCAGTTAGTTTGGCATGTTTGTGAATTTCATATAAATGGAAAAACATAACATGTAGTCTTTTGTATCCCATGTTTTTTGCTCACCAAATATGAGATACATCCATGCTACTGTATGTTATCAGTTAATTGTTTTTAATGCTGTGTAGTAGTCCACTGTATGACTATGCCTCAACTGATTTATCCTTTATCCACTTGATGGACATTTTGGTTGTCAGATGATAGAGGCTATTATAAAGAATGCTACTATGTACAATCTCGCACATATCTTTTAGTAAATATATGTATTCACTTCTCTTGAGTACATATCCGGGAGTTCCAATGCTAAGTCAAGGATTTAACTCTAAAAGAAAACTGCCTGTTTTCCAACATGACTGTACTATTTTATAGTCCTACCAGCAATGTATGAGCATCCTCATGTTCCACAGCTGACATCATCAGTCTTTTAAATTTTAGTGATTTGAGTAAAGAGAAATATCATTTGTATTTCCCTGATGTTGAAGGATATAGAATCCCTTTTATGTTTACTGGCCATTTGTCTCCCTTTTTGAATTGTCTTTATAAGCTTTTGGCCATATTTTAAAAACTGGACCTTCTCTGGTTATTGGTTTACAAAAACCCTTTAGATATTCTGTATTGAGATCTTTGCTGGATATGTATTGTAAATATTTTCTTCCAGTCTATGACTTGCTTTTTCATTTTCATGATGAAGTCCTCTGAAAAGATTTTAATTTAAATTTAGTTTTTAATTTGATGAAGCCCATTTTGTATCTTTTTTCTTTTATGTTTAGTCCTTTATGTGTCCTAAGAAATCTTGCCTACCCCAAGGTCACAAAGATGTTATCTTGTATCTTCTTTTAAAAGCATTACAAAAGGGCGCCTGGGTGGCTCAGTGGTTAAGCCGCTGCCTTCGGCTCAGGTCATGATCTCAGAGTCCTGGGATCGAGTCCCGCATCGGGCTCTCTGCTCAGCGGAGAGCCTGCTTCACTCTCTCTCTCTCTCTGCCTGCCTCTCCATCTACTTGTGATTTCTCTCTGTCAAATAAATAAAAATAAAATCTTAAAAAAAAAAAAAATCCTTCTCTTTCTAAAAAAAAAAAAAAAAAAGCATTACAAAAGGTCTTGGTTTTAATGTATCAATTTTTTTTTTAATTATTTATTTCTTTGACAGAGAGAGAGATCACAAGTAGGCAGAGAGGCAGGCATAGAGAGGGGGGAAGCAGGCTCCCCGCCAAGCAGAGAGCCCGATGCGTGGCTCGATCCCAGGACCCTGAGACCATGACCTGCGTGGAAGGCAGAGGCTTAACCCACTAAGCCACCCAGGTGCCCTCAATTTTTTCTTTTATGTTTAGTGCTTTGTCATCTGTTTAAGAAATTTTTGCCTACTCTAAAAACATGAAGCTGTTCCCTGTTTCCTTCTGGAAGCCACTATTTTGTCTTTCACACTTATGTCTATAATCCATCTTGAATTAATTTTTGCATATATTATGAGGTAGGGCTCTGAGCTCCTTTTTTTCTTTTTCTTTATGCAAATATTTAACTGCCCCTGTACCATTTACTGAAAAGACTACCCTTTCCCCACCGAAATGCAGGGATGCCTTGGTCATAAATTAACTAACCATCTAGGTGCAGCATTTTTCCACTCTATTTCTGCTAGTTGACTAGTCCAATCTATTATCACAGCCGCTTTCTCTTTAAATATTACTTTTGCTCCATTTTCTTCCCCTGTCCCATCTGAGACTTCAGATTTGCCCTATTTGCCTGTGTCCCCCATAACTCTTACATACTGTTTGTATATAATATTTATTTATTTTAGAGCCAGAGAGAGAAAGCACGCATGCGCAGACACACCCACCCCACACAAGTGGTGGGGAGGTGCAAAGGGAGAGGGAGAATCTCAAGCAGACTTCCCATTAAGTGCAAGGCTCATCTCATCACCCTGTGATCATGACTGGGCCAAAAAGAAATCAAAAGTCAGATCCTTAACTAAGCTACTCAGGCGCCCCATACTGTTTTCATTCCCATTTTTTATCGTTCTGTGCTTCAGTTTGGATGTTTTCTATAAACTTTTTTTTTACATATTCACTTATTTTTATCTTGTCACTAGTTTATTAATCCTGTGTTTACAAGTCCATCTAATAGGTTATTGGTAAAACTATTCACCAGTTTTAGACTATTATAGGCTATAATTCTTTGCCTACCTTTTCTGGATTTTCATCTATTTTATATCTAGATTTTTATCTATTTTATATCTGGATTACCCTTGGATTTGCTTCTATTAGCTATTTGTTTTCTTAATGATCACTCATTTTCCTGTTTCATGCATTTCTTGAAAATTTCAGCTGTATGCCAATCATTATGTATACAGAACAAGACAGACTTAAAGACATATTTTCCTTTAGAGTTTGCCCTTTCCACCACTGGGGTCTTATGTCCTCCAACCAATCAGGAACTAAAAATGGGCTGCAGGTGTAGTTTAAGCAAAATTCACACTTGATTTGACTTGCCAAGTTCCATGAATGTGTCTCTCCTCTAAATTTAGACTGAAAATGATACAAGTTCCTGTCTTCTAAGCCCTTAACCTACTACCCTATACATCCCTCAAATCTGGTATTTATCTTGAAAGGAAAAACAGGCCCCTTCCCTCTGGTCCATGTCTCTTAAGCACTGCAAGACTACAAAATGTTTCACTCAGCCTTATTCTCAGGTGGTGCCTGACTCCTTAGATCCTAAAATTTCTGTCGTGTGGAGGTAGAGGGCTTGGGTCTTTAACGTCCTGCTCCACAAAGTTAAAAATTTGGCAAATATCTTGAGGATACCTCTTGTGTGAAAGTAATGGGTCTTTCCCATGGCAGGACTTTGCCTTTAACATTTAGCTTTCCCAGTTCTGTTGCTAGCATCCTTCACAAGACTCAACCAATGTTCCATGGAAAAACTAGCCATGCATTTGGAGTTTCTCTAAATGTCAATACTTCACATCTGGCCACATGTTTGTCAACCTGCATGTTTGAAACCTGCAATGGTTTCCTTCCTCCAGTGGAGTCGTGCTTGTGCCAGCAATGAACACAGAATTAATTCTGTGCTCAGAATTAATAAATACCCCTGGGGAAGAAAATCTCCTGCAGTGTCAGTTATTCTAGAAAGGGCTCTTTCCTCTTATGAATTTTAGTTAATACAGTCCTTGATGACTCCACAGTTCTGTTCTCCAAGGTCTTTTAAAGTATGATTTTTGTATTTTATCTAGTGTTTTTTAGTTGTTGCAGTAGGAGAGATTGCCTGAGGCTGAGGATTGCATACAATCTAAAAGAAGTAGTCCTTAATTTCAAAGAGTTTTTAAAAAGAAAAATGCAACACAACTGCAAAGTAATTCCAAATAAAATATTTTTAAACATACTTAGAGAAACAGCAGCTTTTAACGTTAATATGTAATTTTGAAGGAGAGAATATTCACTTGTATTTATACCACCTGGAAGTTTGGATTTTAAAAATTATTTATATTATGTAACTACACATTATTTTTTTTAATATTTTGAGAGTCTAGAAACATTAAAGGATTATTTATTAGAGATGAAATGTTCTGTGGAGATAACAGTGAAAAGAAAATATCATTGAGCAGTTGTCTCATTTCAAGGAGGCTGCTACTTGATCCACTTCTGTTTTTGTCATTACATCAGTTATAGATTCTTTTCATTACCAAATACAAGTATATTTGATAATTATATCTTCGAAATAAATTATAAAATGTGTCCATCTGAGTTTTTATTTCTGTTTTCTTCTTACACTCTGAAAATAAGATATTCTACATGTATATGATTTTGCAGTTATGGAACAATTTATAAAACTTCATTGTCAAAAATACAACAAAGACATAAGTGGTTCATTAATAATTTATCTACAGATAATTTTTTTAATACCAAATCTTTCAGTTTAAATGATTAACATCTATACATGACCATATTTATCTTATTGCTATGCTCAGCATTTTAAAGTAAATCAAGTTGAGTTCTAGCCCTCAAATTAAAAGTACAGTATGTAATTCCTTTTAGATTTAGCTACAGCTTCTGCATTTATCTAATTCTGGGTCATTTAACTTCCATTAAATCTCTATTTTATTTTACTACAGTTTTACCACAAAAAATGTCAAATATAAACATAAGTATAGAGAATATTATAGCAATCTTCCACGTATCCTCACATCTCACCATAGTAATGATCGACTCATGATCTTGTTTCATCTATATTCATACCCACTTCCTCTATTCTCTTCCCTGACTCAAATTCATTTAGGAATAAATCTCAGACATCATATTACTTCATCCATAAAGAATTCAGATATATATTTAAACAGGGATTCTTTCTAACCACAACTGCAATGCCGTCACTAGACCTAAAAAAATTAACATTTCCTTTATGTTTTCAAATACATAGCCAGGGTACACATTTCCCTAATTAGTTGTACACATATTTCCCTGTCACACACACAAAATATTTTATAGTTTATTTTTATCAATGCCTTGTAATCAACAGCAAAACAGTATTCTTTTTTGCCACTAGATGGTACTACTGCATAAATTTCAGAAATCCTTAAATTACCCAGTTGAAGGGGACCCTCCTTGCCTTTCTTTGGGGTAAACAGGTTAATGAGCAGGAAATAGGATTTAAGATTATATGATGTATTCCAAAGAATAATAAGTGATTTTGTATAAATAACCACTGGTTTGGATTAACTTTAATCCAATGTGGGAACTGCCAATGTTTCCAAGTACCTTTTCCAAATCAAGATTCTTTTTTTTTTTTTTTTAAGATTTTTAATTTATTTGACAGAGAGATCACAAGCAGGCAGAGAGGCAGACAGAGAGAGAGAGGGAAGCAGGCTCCCTGCTGTGCAGAGAGCCCGATGCGGGGCTCGATCCCAGAACCCTGAGATCATGACCCGAGCCGAAGGCAGAGGCCTAACCCACTGACCTACCCAGGCGCCCCTCCAAATCAATATTCTAAGACAAAACAAATGGTCTGGTTCCCGCTTTTGGACAGCTTAAATCCTCTTAAGGAGAGATACACAAAAATTTTCATTATAAGGTGTAACTGCTATGAAACCTAAAGAAATAAGTGGATGGTTTTTCAAGGATGTCTGCAGAAGCACTTGCTGAATAATTATCAATTCATGGTTGAATTCAGACATATCTTAAGTGCCAATATTCATGCTGTACAATATGATACACCACATGGATAAGTGGTCAACCTGATATTACACTGAAGAAATTTTAGGGTCTGACTTGTATTTTTACTCCAAGACATTCGTATTCAGCATGGAGATGGGTCTAAGGTAGGTTAAAATGTCTCCCAAAAAAATTTTGAATTTGCTCAAGTAGTTAAGCAAAAATTAAAAAGAGATCTCAAAATCATGCACTATGAAACATCTAGATAGGTCCACCAAGAGGAATTCTTTGCAAAATATACCTCCCAAAGTAGACAAAAGAGTAGTCCTGTTGGGAATTACACAAAATACAAAATTACATTTTGTATCTTTAAACTTTTAAAACCACATGCCATGTACAATAATTTTAGATATACTGTGTTGGTCAGTGTTAAAATAGCAAACTATTCTTTTTTAATATTAGATAACTGATTCGTCTGTTTTTAAGGTCACCCACAGTTGTGGTGAGAAAACATGTTTGCTTAAAGTCTACCTTATTTCCGAAAGGACTGGAGATAGGTATCTCTTGGAGATCTGTCCTCACTGAGGACAGTTTTTAACCACAGAAATAGGCAATTAGAGTAGAAAAGATTTATGGAAATTTTTATGGAAAGACAGAATAGTACATATGAGTAAAAGATTGAACTGTTATGATACTGACCACAAAGAGTAAAAGGAGAGCAAAAATAGCTCAGTGATGTACAGAAGCTTGAAGAATAAGAGAGACCTCAAAATGCATAGAAAAAGAACAAGAAGAAAATAGCAACGAATAAGGAAGAAGAGTAGTGAACAGACAGCAAAAACAGCATCAGGCACCCAGATGCTAAACAGCCAAGGGGCAGAACAACACAAAGCAGGAAGAATTTTTAAGAGGTTAACAGTTTTGTTGATGATCTCCAAATCTATAAAGTTAAGTTCAGTGAGAAGGGAATCTGCCTAAGTAACTGGAAATTAAAACAGCAAAAATTTTAACCTCAATTATTCTGAAATTAGAACAGATCTTCCCCACTGCAGACTGAATATTTTATACCTTTTCTTGGAGGTCATCACAACTTTTCAATGCTATTTGGCAAACTAATTTCAGGACAAAGCCATGGAAATCATCTAGGCTTGTGTGATGCTTATATTTTCCAAATAAGGCACCTTAAGTCCAGAAGGGTACCCAGAGGTGATACAGCTCGGTTTGTGGCAAAACAAGGAATAGAACCAGGTACTGACTTTCAGTTCTGGACTATTCCCAGTAGGGCATTCTGTTTTTCTTGTACTTAAGTGGAGACAAGATTTGGGAAAGTTGGGAGGAAGACTGTATTTAATAACTGAGATATATTCTAAAGTTGCGAAACTAGTTTCTATGAACTATGCAGAACGCCCAGCCTCAGTATAGTGATACTAAAGTTGGTCTCTTATTTTTAAGCTTAAAAATAACTAAGAACAAATTAACTAGCCACTGGGTTTTTACAATTATTTTCTTTCTATGATTCACTGGATTAATTTAATACATTTCGTTCAAAATATACACGCTAACTTTGCAAGAAAGAGTTTACATATTGCTGCTTAACTTAAAATACACTTTTAAGTAAGCCAAGTATCTAACCCCAACTTTACAGGAGGGAATACTGAATAAAAATGATAAACTACAATTAAAAGTCACAGTCTTGATACCTTCATATTAGATGCCTCAGTTTCCAGTTTTGTAAGATGATTGGAATTATCTTCTAGCTCTTGTCGAAGATTTGAGTTCTCCATCTTCAGTGCCTCAACTTGCTTTAACAACTGATCATATGAAGCTGCAGCCATCCTTGGCTACCCTTGGACCTATAAGGTTAAAAAGGATTTTGAAATTCACTACTAAAAATATCGTGGCTGCTTGTTTACAAAGAAAGGGATAAAGAAACAAAACTCTGGAGACATTTAATAACAATATTGTTCAAGCAGCACTGTCCTTCTAAGAGGATGAAACGCTAGAGTCTTAGCTGAAGACAAGGAGAACTAAAATAGAAGAGACCCTCAGTCATGCTTGACTACATTTGCTTCTTCATGGGTGCATGAGATTTCTGTAAGGCTAGAATTTTTTTCAAGTTTTTAAAGATATTTTAACTGGTCTTATAGGTAAAACTTATGTAACGAAATGTAATCATTGATAAGAAGCTCATATTGGTAACATTACTTATAGATTTTGCTCAACAGTTACACAATTTTAAAGCCAGAATGAATTAATGAGATTGGGTATTACATTCTATCACTTTGTTAGAAAGCTAGTCTTAAATATCATCCATGGTAAAGTAGTTCTGAACTTCCAAGAAGGCCTCATTAAAAATGCAGCCTATAACAAAATGGATACAAAGGAGAGCATTAACTTGAGACTTCAATCTTTTTGATAGGAAGATGATAAGAATTACTAATATAAAGTTCTATTACAGTTATTCAAAAAGATGAATAGGCCATGCTATAGCATATGTGGTCTTGGGACCCACTGTGCTCAGAACTGAGGCCAGAAGAGTCTTAAAGAAAATGGATGAGTTTAGAAGCAGAAATTATCAAAGAGATGTGAGGCAGAGTCTGGCAATTAATTACATCACTGTGAAAGAAGAGGGGAGAAAAGAAAGAGAAGATAGCTAGGTAGTAAGAGGTCCTTAGAATGAATTAGAGAATGCTAGTAGTTAGATTAAGACTAACCAATTTCAGAAGACCCAGATTATCTTTTTAGTTTAATCCCAAACTCAATTTGGAATAAATACTAAAAAGCATTACAAAAGTTTTTTTTATAAATAATACTTAAAGATCTTGACGTAAGAAAACTCTTCTGTAATAAAATCCACTACACAAAATAAGGCAGACAGGTCTAACACTACTGGCTGGTCACAACAGTATAAGAGCTTAGCAACTGGAAGAACTTTTAACAAGGGAAAATCAAAGGACTCGGGTCTAGCTACTTCTCCAATGAGTTAATGATAAATCTGATGCAACCCACTATCATCTGAGGAGGAAAGTGAGTAGAGGTGGGCAATCACTCACAAAAGTCTTTATGATTGAAAACAATGAGAACTAGATTTGTACTTAAACTAAATTAGGTCTCAAATTCAGGGTTGGTCATGGTTTACTTTCTCCCTTCTTTTTAATTCATTTCACCGTTTGTAAAATGGTTATCTGCTACTGCACAAATATAATTTACAGGGATACTGTTAGAACTAAGGAAGAAAAGGCAGGCTGAAAAGTGCTATGTAAATATAAATTATGTTATAAAAATACACATGTAACATATCTTCCTTAGTAAGACCTAATATCAATCTATTGTTATAAGTTTCTGCCCTCTGACCAAGACACAAGAGGTAAAGAAGTAATTCAGCTACTTGAGAAGGACAGAGACATCTCAAAATGAAGGAGAAATTCATAGGTATGATCACTTATCCTTTTTAAGTCATCCCATTAACAAGCAGTTCTGAATATACACAACACATTATAAGGTATGTAACAGAAGTGGGGAATCTGACAGAATTTAATAATGAAAGTCCTGGAAAAAAAATTTTTTTTTTAGATTTTATTTATTTATTTGACAGAGAGAGACACAGCGAGAGAGGGAACACAAGCAAGGGGAATGGGAGAAGGAGAAGCAGGCTTTACGTCGAGCAGGGAACCTGATTTGGGGCTCCATCCCAGGATGACCCGAGCCCAAAGCAGACCCTTAGGCTTGAAGACTAAGCCAACCAGGCGCCCCAAGCCCTGAAATTCTTTACTTCAAGTAAAATTTTAACAGGCAATTTTACACTAAAACAATAAGACAATATATAAGGTAATAACACAGAGAAAGAGGTATATACAGGTATGTTAAGATATGTAGGTTATCACCTTACACAATCACAAATGGGCAAAATGAGCAGAGACGAAGTACTCTTTATTGAGGGGAAAAAACCCAACCCTTCAAACTGACAAAACATATGAACATATGGACATTTTTTCTTTCCCCCTCCAGAATCACAAGCATTAAGTCATTTCTGCTCTAGAAAGCATGGTATTTCATATAATTTAATGAGAAAATGAAGATGTTTCATTAAGTAATACTTCCTTGTATACTTTAAAGATGTTGCAACCACCCTTCCCTAACTCAAAACTGCTTTATGCAAAATTCAAAAAATCATAAATTTACGTTAGCCTTTTGTGCAATCATTAGAATTTCATGCAAGTCACTCAACATTAAAAATATCAAAATTTGGGCGCCTGGGTGGCTCAGTGGGTTAAGCCGCTGCCTTCGGCTCAGGTCATGATCTCAGGGTCCTGGGATCGAGTCCCGCATCGGGCTCTCTGCTCAGCAGGGAGCCTGCTTCCTCCTCTCTCTCTACCTGCCTCTCTGCCTGCTTGTAATCTCTCTCCGTCAAATAAATAAATAAAAATCTTTAAAAAAAAATCAAAATTTAACGCATGAAATGGGGAAAACCTGAATCTTTCACTTCATTAGCACCATGCTCTAACCACCTGAGCTAACTGGCCAATCCTCAATCTTTCACTTTTTAATAAGAGTATGGAAACATCCCAATTTGTTTTCCTGTAGGGTCAAGCTGTCCACTAAAGAGACCCTCACCCCATAAGAGTAGGGCAGGGGAGAAGAAAGCAAAGGGACTCTTATTTAGACCTTTATTCAAATGTTCACTGAAAAGCAAATTTACAAGTATCCTAAAAAATTAATGCAAGTAGGAAAAAAAGTTTTAGGCTGGCAAGAGAATATTGTTAGAATTAAATCTGGAGTAATCATTATTATCAATAATGTAAGAGGTTTGGGATCTTTTTTTTAAATTGGTGGAACTGTTTTTATTGTTTTGTTTTGATGGATTAAAAAATATGTATTTGCTAGCACTTTTAGATGGCAATAAGAGGAAAATATCAACAGAAAGAGAGCAAAAGAATCACAAGACTACTTCGTTCAACTGCATGCAAATAAATCTGAAAACATAAAAGTTTTCTAAAAAATGTAATTTATCAAACCCCAAAGATATAGAAAATCCAAAATTTCCAATAAAAATCTATTAGAAAATTGACATGCTAATAGATCTTCACAGAAAAAAAAAAATGATTATGCCAAAGATGGTGAAAATATGTTCTGCAGAGTCAATGCCCACTCTTGTTGAGAACACTAAATTTAAAAGGACTCTTCTTTGATATGATCCATATCAGCTGGAAATACATGTGGAAACAGTAGATCTTTTCCTAAGGTCAGGGGAAGTCCATTTTTACCACTATTGCTCATTACACTAGTCAGCACAATTAAAGAATGAAATTAGAAAGGAATACTATCGGCAGATGACATAATTATATACCTAGAATATCTGAAAAAATTAATTAAATATTACTATAATAAGATAATTGAGTAATTTAGTGAAGTCCAAAATATACAGAAATCTTTCCTTTATATACAAAGGAGATATCAGATAGAAGATGAAATGGAAGGACAGGTCCTATTTATAATTTTTAGAAGTATAAAACACTTAGGCATAAACTGAACAAAAAGAGTCCAAAACATATATGAGGAAAACTATAAACATATCTTGTTCGTGTACCTAAAGATTTAGTAACATGAAGATGTCATTTCCCCAAGTTAATTTATAAAGTTTTGTTTTGGTTTGGTTTTTTAAGATTTATTTATTTATTTATTTGACAGAGAGAAATCACAAGAGAGGCAGGTAGGTGGGGGGCAGCGGCTGTGGAAAGCAGGCTCCCTGAGGAGCAGATGGCCTGCTGCAGGACTTGATCCCAAGTCTGTGAGATCACAACCCGAGCCAACAGAGGCCCAACCCACTGAGCCACCCAGGCTCCCCAAAGTTGTGTTGGTTTTGTTTTTGTTTTGAAGATTTTATTTACTTATTTTAGATAAAGACTGAAAGAGAGAGAGAGAGAGAGAGAGAGAGAGCATGAGCAGAGGGAGGAGAAGAAGGACAGGAGGAAACAGACTCCCCACTGAGCAGGGAGCTGAACTCTAGGATCACACCCAAGCTGAAGGCAGAGGCTTAACTCCCTGAGCCATTCAAGGGCCCCTTCCTTTAAGTTTTTATTAGGAGTAGTTTCTAAATGCTTTTACAACACCTTTTGATATAACACAGATTTATGCAGTTTTTTCTTTTAATTTGTTGCTGTCAATTATAAGATTTTCTCATTTTGACCCATCCTCCTCCATTCTTGCAATAAACCATAACTTGTTCACGTTTTATGATTTTACTAGTTTGTTCATTTTTCACATCTTACATAAAGTATTTTTCTCTTTATTTCTTGATAATTTATAATTTCAATAGATTTCCTCTTTGGTTTGGGGGTACATGGAAGACCCTTCTTAATTATTAGGTATATAAGATGACTTCTGAGTCATTTTTTTAATTGCTACTAATTTCTTATTTATTAGACTGATTGGCAACTGCTGCCTACAAAACTGCTATTATCTGGAAAATTTTTTTAAGGTTTGTCTTGTAGTCAAGAACATGATTAATTTTCATAAATATCCCAGTGGAATTTAAAAAAAGGAAAAAGTGTAAAAAGTTTTATCATTTAAATCCTCTATACATGTGCTTTTCTGTGTATTTGGTATGTGAAACTCAGAAAGCCTACCATTTATTGCATACTTACATTATGCTATGTAGTATAAGTGTCCCACATATATGCCATATATATATATATATATATATATATCTCATTTTTTCTTTAAAAGTGTGAGGCAGCAGGACGCCTGGGTGGCTCAGTGGGTTAAAGCCTCTGCCTTTGGCTCAGGTCATAATCCCAGGGTCCTGGGATCAAGCCCGGAGTCAGGCTCTCTGCTCAGCCGGGAGCCTGCTTCCCTCTCTCTCTGCCTACCTCTCTGCCTACTTGTGATCTCTGTCTGTCAAATAAATAAAATCTTAAAAAAAAAAAAAAAAAGTGAAGCAGTATCACTTACCATTTTAGAGTTAAGGAAGATGGGATTTCAAAATGCTAAATAACTTTCCTAAGAACACGAATCAAATTGCTAAGCCAGAATTCAAACTCCTACATGTTTCTAATGCTCCTGCTTTTAAAGACCATACAACATAACACTACCATTACGTGGCTTTCATAACCTGTTATACCTGATAAGCTTCTACCTTCCAAACTTAATTTCTATTAGGTCTCAATATAAAGTCCCTCCTCAAGTCCCTTATCACTATTCCGTACAGACTATTTTGTACTTTTGTTCACAATTCATCTTTTTGAATATCCCATCCTTTTCCACTGTGCTTTGCTAATGTATCTCCATCCTTTAAGGCCCAGTTCTGTTGCTTATATAAAACCTTTCTGTCCCCTCCAGCCAATAATGAGCCTTCCTGCTGACTATACAGTAAATACTACAAAACCTGGCTTACCTGTTCTCTAATTATTCCATTTTACTTTAGTGAGTTTTATTTCTCTACCTCTAAGACAAGGTTTATTACTGAATTCTTAGCTTTTGTAATTCCCAAAATGCTTTATTCTGTGACAGCCACAAAAAGACAAATACATAAAAGAATAAACTGAAGCAGTGCTTTATCAGCCACAGGGGCAAAGGAGAGAAAATGAGGGTACAAATTCAAAGAATGTCTAAGATGACTTTCCCATTAAAATAGTAAGATGATGGATTTCTCTCTGTGGCTATACAATTCAAATCAGTAAACATTTGAGAACTTACTATTCACAAGACATCATAGGCATATTATAAAGAGACTCTGTAGCATGAATTGTGTTCCCCAAAAAGATATGTTGAGTCATAGGTAGCTAATATCTCTGAAAAGTTACCTTCTTTGCAAACAGGAGCTTTATACATGTAATTAAGTTAAGATAAGGTCTTACTGGATTAGGGTGGGCCCTAAATCCAATGACTGGTATCCTTAAAGGAAGGCTATGTAAAGAAATGGACACAGAGACCTAGGGAAAACACCATGTGACAATGGAGACAAAGACCGGAGTGTGAGAGCTGCAAGCAAAGGAATGCCAAAGATTGCCAGGAACCACCAAGAGCTCGGGAGAGAGCCAGGGAACAGATTCTCCCTCAGTGTTTCCAGAAGGAACCAACCTTAAGGAAATCTTGGTTTTGGGCTTTTAGCCTCCAGAACTAGATTTCCAAAGCTTTAAGCCACCAGTCTGTGGTACTCTCTCACAAGTGCCTTACAAGACTAGGGGGAAAGATAAGTTGTCACATTCCTTATTCTCAAGTATCTTATTATCTAGCAAAGGACTAATATTCCAGTAGCAAGAGTACATTGGGTCAGTATACAAATATATCAGATGTTTGTGTCCCACCGAACATTCTCTTGGCTTCCTTTAACTCTAGTCATTGGTGCATCAATCAGCTCACTGCAGATGCAAACTAGTGGCACATTAGCTGCACCAAGTATCTTCTGCATTCTGTCCTAACGATACTCCAGTATGGGTCCGCAACATTCATGCATGCACACCTATAAAAGAATGAACATTTGGGGCGCCTGGGTGGCTCAGTGGGTTAAGCCGCTGCCTTCGGCTCGGGTCATGATCTCGGGGCCCTGGGATCGAGTCCCGCATTGGGCTCTCTGCTCAGCAGGGAGCCTGCTTCCTCCTCTCTGCCTGCCTCTCTGCCTACTTGTGATCTCTCTCTGTCAAATAAATAAATAAAATCTTTAAAAAAAAAAAAGAATGAACATTTGATGGGGCAATCCTTGACTAAAAGGAGATGGAAGCTAGTATATCTAAATCTTTCCTATAGTTGGACAATTCTATGTGGTTCCTCAAAAAGTCCTGACAGGGGCGCCTGGGTGGCTCAGTGGTTAAAGACTCTGCCTTCAGCTCAGGTCATGATCCCAGGGTCCTGGGATGGAGCCCCGCATTGGGCTCTCTGCTCAGCAGGGAGCCTGCTTCCTCCCCTCTCTCTCTCTCTGCCTGCCTCTCTGCCTACTTGTGATCTCCGTCTGTCAAATAAATAAATTTTTAAAAATTAAAAAAAAAAAAAAAGCCTGACAGATGAAGCCACAGCTGTCCAAAGTGATAATCAACTTGAGGACATACGCTTATGCTGGCTGTCCCTCTTCACTACTTAATTCCTTCTAGTCCTCTACTCTTGGATCACTTTCCAAAGACAGTATTTCACCCAAAGCCTTGTCTCAAGATTCTGACTTACAGGGTACACAGGCTAAGATAAAAATTACCTATAACTCAAAGGCAAATCTGTATTTAAAAATATCTGAGAGAATGCTGTGGGAGTTATACCTTCCGGAGAAAATTAGAGAAAGCATTAAGAATGTAAAAGCATTTAAGAAGGGACTTGAGGGGCGCCTGGGTGGCTCAGTGGGTTAAAGCCTCTGCCTTCAGCTCAGGTCATGATCCCAGAGTCCTGGGATTGAGCCCCTCATCGGGCTTTCTGCTTGGTGAGGAGCCTGCTTCCCTTCCTCTCTCTCTGCCTGCCTCTCTGCCTAGTTGTGATTTCTGTCTGTCAAATAAATAAATAAAATCTTAAAAAAAAAAAAAAACCAACAAGGGACTTGAAAGATGGCAAAAATGCTAATAAACAGTGAGGATAGTACTTCAGAAAACAGCAAAATCAAGGTTCAGAGTTTGGAAAAATGACATTTGGGGGAATAGATGGCAGTTTAATTTAGCCGAAATTCAGTACAGAGGAATCAGGGAAAATATGGAGGGGTAAGAGCATAAATATGGACTGAAACCATATTGTGGCTAGGTGATTTCATAATGTGAGGAAGAGGAGGTCTGGATAGAGTAGCTAAAGAAATAGTATAATAACAAGCCTAAAAGGTATAAGGCCATGTTGCTTTAAAGTTTCTCACTTTCTATTATAAACGACACATATATACTGACACATATTAAGTGATAATAAAACCAAGAATCTAAAAATAGCTGGTGGAAATATATTTTAATATTCTTCAATGTTCTATTTATTTACGATGTGAGTGACATTATATACTATACTTTAAAAAAATCTGATAAATGAAAATGTGAATTTACCTAAAAAAGTAACATTATTCAGGGTGCCTGGGTGGCTCAGTGGGTTAGGGTCTCTTCCTTCGACTCAGGTCATGATCCTGGAGTCCTGGGATTGAGCCCCGCATCGGGCTCTCTGCTCAGACGGGAGCCTGCTTCCCCCTCTCTCTGTCTGCCTCTCTGCCTACTTGTGGTCTCTGTCAAGTAGATAAATAAAATTTTAAAAAAAAAAAAAGTAACATTATTCACCAAAGTATAACTAACTCAAAAACGAAAACAAAAAAACAAACCAAAACCAAAACTCAAAAACTTCAGCCTAAAAAAAAAAAAAAGAACTGTGTATATATACACCTATAGTAGACAGTAATGACCCCATGAAGATGTCCACATCCTAATCCCTGAAGCCCCTGAATGTGTTACTTTACATGATTAAAGAGACTTCACAGATGTGATTAAGTTAAGGGTCTTAACATGGGGAGATTCTCCTTAATTATATAGCTGGACATAAGGTAATCACAAGGGCTCTTCTAAGGAGATGGAAGGGTCAGAGTCACAGAGCGAATGTAACAACCAGAAGCAAAGGGTCAGAGAGAGATTTAGTATGCTGCTAGCACTGAAGACTGAGGAAGGGACCACAAGCCAGTACAGGTGGCCTCTAGAAGCTAGAAAAAGAAAATAGGTTCTCCCCTATAGCCTCTGGAGGAAGTGTAGTACTACTGCTTGCTTGCTTGCTTGCTTGCTTGCTTTGACAGAGAGAGATCACAAGCAGGCAGAGAGGCAGGCAGAGAGAGAGAGAGAGAGAGAGAGAGAGAAGCAGTCTCCCTGCTGAACAGAGAGCCCGATGTGGGACTCGATCCTAGGACCCCGAGAACATGACCTGAGCCAAAGGCAGCGGCCTAACCCACTGAGCTACCCAGGCGCCCCCAATACTGCTGCTATTTTGATTTCAGGCCACTGAAACCCATTTCAGACTTCTGACCTTTAGAGCAATAGGAAAATAAACTTGTGCTATGGTAAACCAAGTTTGTAGTAATTTGTTATAATAGCAATGGGAAAAAATGCCCTATGATCCAGTGATTCTCTCCTAGGAAAAAATTCCATTGAAACTTCTTATTGATCATGTAGTGATCTTAAAATATAACCACAATTTCTTTGACTCTATTCCTTCAAAAGGTAGAGCTTAATTTATCTCCTTTCTTGTGGGCTGGACTTAATAATGACTCACTTCTAATGAAGAAAATATGGTGTGGCTTTTGAGTCTATGTCATAGATGGCTTCCTTCTTGTTCTTTCTGAGATCAGGGAAGAAGCCAGCGGCCCTGTCATGAAGATATTCAAGCAGCTCCATGGAGAGGCCTATGGCAAAGCACTGAGGCCTCTTGCCAACAGTCAAGGGAAAGAGACTACATGAGTGAGCCATCTTGGAAGCGGATCCTCCAGTTTAGTCAAGCCTTTAGATGACTGGCTGACATGTTGACTTCATCAGAGATTCTGAGCCAGACCACACAACTAAGACATTCTTGAATTTCTGCTCCACAGAAACTTTAACATAATAAATATTTGTTCTTTGAGTCACTAAGACTTCAGGTAATTTGTTATGTGGATTTGTAACTAGCATAGTCTAAAAAAAGTCACATAGAAGGATGTATACCTCATCCTTTGTGGTAAAAAGAGGTTTGGAAAAAATCTAGGAACTTCACTAGAGGAACAGTCACAGATATCACAGAAGAGTTAGTACCAAAAACCAGACAGATATAAAGTAAAATATATGGAGCTTAAAAATAATATTGAGTCATAAATGTTCTAAAATTATGTAAATTAAAAAACTTAGGATGGGGCACCTGGGTGGCTCAGTCAGTTAGGCATCTGTCTCTTGATTTCTGTTCAGGTAATGACTGCAGGTTTGTGGTGCCTGCTTGAGATTCTCTCTCTCCCTCTAACCCCCCCAAAAAGAAAAGCCAAATTTGGATACATTCCCCAAAGAAATGAAAGCAGGGACTTATAGAGATCATCTGTACACCCACATTCACAGCAGCATTATTCACAACAGCCAAAGGTGGAAGTGACCCAAGATTCCATGCAAAGATGAACAGATAAATGAAATGTGGTATACATTTTCAGCATTTATAAGGAAGGGTGTTGTGACACATGCTACAACATGGATGAACCCTGAAGACATGCTAAGTGAAATAAGCCAATCACAGAGGGACAAATACTGTATGATTCCCCTTATATGAAGTTCCTGGGAAGTCAAATTTATAGAAAGTGGAAGAAAAATGGTGGTTGCCAGGGTTGCAGACAGGGGGAAATGAGGAGCTGGTGTTTAATGGCTGCAGTTTCAGCTGGGGAGTATGAAAAAGTTCTGAAGATTGACTGCGGTACATTCACAACAATATGAATGTACTTAATGCCACAGAACTATTACATATTCAAAAAAGGTCAAGATGGTATATTTTACGTGTGTGTATTTTACAATAAAAATCCTCATTAACAGAAAAAATAGGCACACAAAATGATGCTAAAAATTTCACAAGAACTGATGCATACATTTTTTTAAAGATTTTATTTATTTGAGAGAGACACAGAGAGATAGGGAGAGAAAGCATGAGCAGGGGGGAGAGGGAGAAGCAGACTCCTTGCTGAGCAAGGAGCCCAACATGGACCTGGATCCCAGGACTCTGGGATCATGACCTGAGCTGAAGGCAGACACTTAACTGACTGAGCCATCCAGATGTCCCAGAACTGATTCATATTTAAGAACACATTTGAATGAATGACAAAAAAGGGAGTGGGAATATGGTGTGAGAATAAAGGAGATAAGGCTTGCCCTACATGAACTGATGATGTCATGATTTGATTTACAAAAAACAATCTTCAAGAACGTATCTAATACATAATATGAGAGATGCCACTAATACCAAAAAAAGAGCTGGTATAACATTCCTTCTAGAAGTTGACCCTGCAGAAATCAAGAACCACAGATAACTGACTATGAGCACTAGAAGATCCAAAAATCACTTCATCTAATCTTCTCATTTTACATTCCAGACCCTTCAAGATAATTTGCTTTTCAGAATTATCTGTGGTTCTAAGCAGATTTTTACAAAGCACCATGTTTCAGATAGCAAACTACTACATTCTTCTAAATTAGAAGATATTTTATATGATACAAACCTTTAAAGATCCTAGGAATAGCCAAAGCAATCACTGTTTAACTACTAATAACATTTCATTTAATTCTATTATGTTTCTTAGAGGTGAGTTTCCATGTCTTATTTGACTCTCCAAAACATTTTACAGGTCTGGCATTTAATAAGTACTCAAATACACAGTGAATGTACAGCCTCAGGTACTATACCAAAATACCCTATCTCATATTGTGTACTATGTAATGTTTCACTCAGATCATAATACTAAAAAAGAGAGAAAGAGTGAGAGAGAGAAATAAAGGGAAAAAAAAAGGTGAGAGGGAAGGTCAAAATTAAGAAATTAAGGAGAACATTTAATATAAAAAGCCTGGCTAAATTATGTGTAATTAATGACAGCAAAAAAAAAAAAAACAGAGAAAAATGGTTAGACAAAAATCCACAGAGCATCAATAAATAGCTTTCAGTTCATAGGCAAACTTATGAATATTTAACTTCTGAATTCCTTAATAGCTCAATTTCCAAGACCATAAAAGCCAATAGTTCAGTCTTCTACTAGGTATTTCATACCACAAGGGGAAAGGAATCAACTTTTCTTATTTTAGTTATTTCTTAGTTAATTCCAGAAAATACCCCAATCTAGGGTTATTCTATTTAGAAGTGTGCATATAATTAGTAAGATGATCTTTTAAAAAGTATGTTATAAATATCACTATGAAAACTGCTGTCTCTCCAATTGCTTGCTATCAGGTATTTTACAAAGCATTCTTATATCATGGTTAAAAACTCAATACCAAGTAAGATTTATTTTTCATTTAATTAATAATTTGTTGATGACTTATATTGCTTTTCAAATAATTTCTATTATATGCTATTTTGTACATTATGTAATGAGATATATTATGAAATAGTTTTATAGACCTATGTTCTTTACATCCTAATGTGATACATGACCTTGGATAAAGTCACAACATATTAATACTCAACATTTAAAATGAAAATAATGCTACACTTAGCTATTTAGACAATAAAAGAAGATAATCATAAACTCTCAAAGGCTATCCTAACTTGAGGTTCAAAGAACTAAATAGTATTAGCTATTAAAATTCATTTGCAATTTTAATGTGGTACCTTTAATTCTAGCTACAGTTTCTATCAGATTTTAAAAAGAGATCTTAAGGACAATTAACCCTGATATCCATGATCAAGTAATTCTTAAAGCAGAAATAATTGTTTAAATAAAGAATAAAATTATCAGTAGAAACACTATATAGCCTAATTTATTCAAGATCAATTCCTTATTATGTTGAAAAAAATTACTGAAACAAAATTCCAGGTTCTCTAAAGACTTTCCACTATATAAGCACAATTTAAGAGACACTGTCACTGATCCTGAAGGGCTTTACAAAGCCACTGTCATCCTATTCAGGGAGTAGGGAGGTGTGGCAGGCTGGCTACTATAATAAGCATAAATATTAAGTATTTAAAACCATGTTTAATCTGAAAACATATGTTTTTAGACATTTAAGAAAAAGAAAAAATAAGTGCAATGAAAACACTGTATCAAGAGTATATCTTATGAGTATTTACTAAACAGAAACGTATCTAAAAAAAGAAATCTTGGTGCTTTAATCTAAAATATTTGCCTTTAGAGTTTATTCAATAATATCTAAAAGTAACTAAAGAACAATATAAAATTACTTAATATAGATCTGTCGTTATAATTTTTAATTTTTCATAAAGTAATTCACATTATGGTGATTTACTCCTGAATAACCTAATAGATGGCATAAAGCTACACTAACAAAGGAAAAGAGCCACACTGCTTCATACATATTTTATTAACATTTCCTATAGGATTTATGTTAAAGCCAAGAATTTTAACATCTCTTTAGTGATGCAGAATCAGTGTCCCATACATTCCACTGTCAAAACACTTCAGCCTGGTATTCTTCCTACTTTAAAAAATTAAATGTTTTTTTTCCTCCTACTAGGTTGCAGTTATATACCACGGCTTCTTGTAAATGGACTTCTACCACCAGCATTGCTGCAAGGTTTCTTATTCCTCTGCAGTTGTCTTTTCAGCCTCACAGAGGGAGAAGAGCACTGCTGCAGTCATCTACAAAAAGCCACTACCATTTCGACTTGTAACTAACAAAGACGCTGGTAAAATTTTTTTGCCACCCTATTCAGAGACAGTTCATTTAGATGTGTTGCAAAAGCAGGCACTTTTGGTAACCAAAATTTCTCCAATCAACCAAAACCACCTCTCAAGCTCTGCAGTACCTGCCTCCTCCTCTTCCTCTTCTCCCAAGAAGCCCTGTCCACTAGGTTCACGTAAGACATCAGCAGCAGCTTTGTATTCTCTCTTGGCTACCAATGCATATGTCCTTGTGGCCAGGGAGGAAAAAAAGCCTTTCAATGGGCTACAGCTTTTGCTCCTCGCCATGAATATGCTCCATTCTTTGTTGTCCTCTACCCGTTTCCTTAGATACTGTTATTGCACTCCGTCAACAGGCATTATAAAAACAAAACCTCCTTCTAGCTTCAAAAACAGCTCTTTCTCACCAGACTCCCCTTAACACTCCTACCCCTCCCCCCTTCTTCCTCTTCTGTCAAAAACCCTGGATCAGAAGCACAGGAAATCCATCTCCTGTGCTGCATTAGGCGGGGAGGGGGGAGACGCCCCTGCCTCCTGGCTTGACTTGTGGCAACAGACCCTGTGCCAAGGAAAGGCCACCGGTTTCAGACAGCGCAAGAGAAAATCGCCTCCCACCCCCCACCACCCCCGCCTCCCCGCAGCAAGCCGGGCCATCGTGGCTCCAGCACCTACCCCATTTCCGAGCCCAGCAGCACCTCCATTCCGTCTCCAGTGACACCCAGGCGGGCTGCGCCAATACAGCCACATGTCAGTCACGTGTGCCTGCGTCCAGCCAATTGGCGGGTCCCCGACGGGAATGGGGAGCGCCCTGGTCCGCATCCAGCGGATTACACAGCTGCTTCACGCTCGGCTTCCCGACCCGCACTCCGCAATAGAGCACCAAGCCCCGCCCCACCGCACAGCAGTCGAACCCCAGCCCGCATCTACTGCTGATGGGTGGGCCCTCACTGCCCGGGTCCCCAGGCAACCCACCAAAGCCAAGGAAGCTGACTAGTATAATAGGGTGGGGTGGGGGAGGTCTACGGGGCAGAAAGCTTAGCATGAGATGCTGGAGGTCGGTGGGTGACTAATAAATTATACCTCATTTGTAGAGATTAACATGTTTGCAGCACAGAGAGAAAAAAATTCTATTAAATGCATTACAACAAATAAATTTACATTACAAGTCACTGATTTGTTGGGTAAATCACTTGAACTATGTTTGAAAAATACAGTCACCACAAAAGCATACAGTGGCTAAGATCAGAATCATAGAGTCACACAGTTTGCTCCTGCCACTTAGTAGTTGTGTGGATTTCAGTCACTTAAAGGCTCAGTGCTTCAATTCCCTCTACAAAACAGGAGATATATGGAATAAAGGAGTTAATATAAATGATGCAGTATTTAGAGCAGTCCCTGACACAGTTAAGTGTTGTCAGCTACTACCAACTTGAAACTTCTTAGTGCAAATTCTACATTTCATTTAAATCAAACCAAGTGAAGCTTAAATTACTAATATTTGTAAGGTGGAAGGGCAAATTCAAACTGCCAAAAATTTAAAGTAGATTTCAATTTTGGTTTAAATGGGGGAAGACCAGTGTGTCCATGATCTATTTCAAATTTATTTATTTATTTATTTTTAATTTGACAGAGATCACAAGTAGATGGAGAGGCAGGCAGAGAGAGAGAGATAAAGGGAAGCAGGCTCCCTGCTGAGCAGAGAGCCCGATGCGGGACTCGATCCCAGGACCCTGAGATCATGACCTGAGCTGAAGGCAGTGGCTTAACCCACTGAGCCACCCAGGCACCCTCTATTTCAAATTTAAAAGGATATTTAACTTCAGGGTTTTAAAGGAGATGTTATTTATGATAACCTTTTCTCATTTTTTAAAATTAATAGCATGAAAAGAAGCACGCCATTAAACAGCCTATTTGGAGTAATTCCATTTTATTAAAAAATGTATGAATTAGTAATAGACATAGCAAAATGCTCATAGATGTGTGCATAACCAGTGCTCAGTGGTCATCCATGGAAATTGGGATTTTCGAGTTTTCTCTTTTTCCTTTGTGCTTTTCAATGGTTTTTCTTTGTGTCTATCTTATAATGCCTGATTGTATATCTTGATACCTTGCTATCGTATATATAGCAATTAACTTCCAAGTATTTGTTGAACACATGAGCAAACACTGACCACATATTACTAGTAATTAGAAAAAATTATATATTAAAAGTTCAAATATATTTAGAAATAATTTCCCTCATATTTGAAAGAAAGGAAATGTGAATCAGTTTGACTCTATCTCAAATAGCCCTTTCGTCAGGATGACTTAGTTTTACAAAAGGCTTTCAAGAGTCTCTTACTGAAAGTGCATGATTCACTGAACAAGACTTAATTATTTATATAGTCACTGACCATTTGTGACAAATTCAGAATAGATAATTCCTCAGACGGCCTAAACTTCTGGAAAGTAAAAGTACCCTTCAAAACAAAGAATATACTTTAGTAGCTCCTAAAAATAACTTCTTAGTATCCTAAGAAACAATTCTTGACTCAGACTATGATTCAAGTTGTTATTTAGTAAACCAGTTTGTAGCTAAAATATGTCTAAATTTTTACTGTTACGTATTGCTCAAGTCAATCAGTGATTCAAATGACAAAACTTTAAAGAAAACTCTGACCATTACATGTCTATTAATCATGATAATTCAAATCTAAAAGCAAGCCAATCTAAAAACTTCACATTTACACTATTGCCAACTGAATTATTCAGTAAGCTTTTTTCTCTTTAAGTATTCCACAAAAGTTTGATTTGAATTTTATTTTTTTAAGATTTTATTTATTTATTTGTAAGAGAGAGAAAGAAAGCAAGCACAAGCAGGAGGAGTGGCAGACAGAGGGAGAAGCAAACTCCCCAATGAGCAGATGAGCAAGGAGCCAGATGTGGGACTCAATCCCAGGATCCTGGGATTATGACCTGAGTGGAAGACAGATGCTTAAAGTCTGTGACAGCCAGATGCCCCGGATTTGAATTTTATTTTTAAAATGTATATAGCCATTTTAAAAACAATCAGTTAAAAGCATATACAATCAAAAGGTACTGGGCCAAGTCTGAACACAATGAAGATCATTAAAACATTAATTGGTGTTCCAAGTTTGTTTGTATGTATCTCAGAATACAGCTCCTGCCATTCCTATTTAAATAAACATGTTAGCATTAAGACTACATATATATGTATGCACTAAAAATATTTACTGATTAAAGTGAAATTCTACAGAAATAAATGTATGTTAAGGCTATTGCAAGAAGGCACTGATAAACATGCCTTTGATTTCAAATATCTATTCATTTATGATCAGATGTGACTGTTTTTGTAAATGTCATAAATATGAACACATGGGTTCATCTTTAAATAAAGAACATCTTCTGCAGCTTAAAAAAATTTATGACTAAATAAATGAATAGGATTCTTAATGTCTTAAATCTTGCACTCCATTTTAACACAGACACGTTTGGCCTAATTTTAAGACCTGTGATTTCAGGGGCACCTGGGTGGCGCAGGGGGTTAAAGCTTCTGCCTTCGGCTCAAGTCATGATCGCAGGGTCCTGGGATAGAGCCCGGCACTGGCCTCTCTGATCAGCAGGGAGCCTGCTTCCCCCCTCTCTCTGCCTGCCTCTCTGCCTACTTGTGATCTCTGTTAAATAAATCTTTAAAAAAAAAAAAAAAAAAAAAGAAGGCTTGTGATTTCAAAAACTGACAAGAATAATATAGACAACATTATTAACTAGTATAAAGGAGTTAAAATTTGTGCTCCTTCCTGTTATCTTAATCCACTCTTGTGCTTTATCAATATTTAACTCTTTCTCTTTACTGGAGACCTCAGGTATACTGAAATAGAACACATTTATGCCTATGCAGATAGCAACACTTTTTTTTTTTTCCTTTAAAACTAGTAACTATGGGGTGCCTGGGTGGCTCAGTGGGTCAAGCCGCTGCCTTCGGCTCAGGTCATGATCTCAGGGTCCTGGGATCGAGTCCCGCATCGGGCTCTCTGCTCAGCAGGGAGCCTGCTTCCTCCTCTCTCTCTCTCTGCCTGCCTCTCTGCCTACTTGTGATGTCTCTCTGTCAAAAAAAAAAAAAAAAATCTTAACAAAACAAAACAAAACAAAAACTAGTAACTATGTATCAAAAAAGCACACAATAGTGTAAATCTAAGTTCTCCAGGTGCTAAGTAATCAGATAAAGCTCAGATTCATTTAGAAATCTCAGGTCTTTAGATTTATACTGGTTTATAGTAAAATGAAAAAGCATAAGAGAATAAAATGAGAGTGCCTGGGTGGCTCTGTGGGTTAGGCCTCTGCTTCGGCTCAGGTCATGATCCCAGAGTCCTGGGATCCAGGCCTGCATCCACTCTCTGTTCAGCAGGGAGCCTGCTTCCCAGGCTCTCTCTGCCTGCCTCTCTGTTTACTTGTGATCTCTCTCTGTCAAATAAATAAATAAAATCTTAAAAAAAAAAAAAAAAAGAAGAAGAAGAGAATAAAATGAGATTTCAAAGGCCTAATAGGTTATGAGGACCAGTTCTCCCATATTTTCTATATTTTTCACAGAATGTGGGAAGGAGCTGAACTGTTACAATGGCAATGGAATTTTTAGTGATGTATAAACTAAGCAGGAGATAAGAGTAAATCTTTTACTTATCTGTATATACTGTCACCTCAAGAGAAAAATTTCTCAAAATAAATTTTCCTAGCACCAATATTTAAAGCTTAAGTAGTTTTTTTCCCTCTAATCTTTCTCCTTTCTTATCTGCAAATACCAAAATATTTTTTTACACCTCAAGAACATTTCATGGCTTTCCACTGCTAACAGTGGCATTGAAACAACTTGGAGTTTAATCATGGAGTGCCCTGAATGGCACATTAATTAATTAGTCTTCCTATACTTCCTACACTAAAAGGTTTCCTATCTGTATTGTTTCTTATGGCTGCCATAACAAATTACCACAAAGTCCATGGCTTATAACAACCAAATGTGTTATCTCACACTTTTTGCAGTTCAGAAGTCCAAAATGGGTCTCACTCTAAACTAAAATCAAGGTATCTACAGGGCTGTCCTCCTTGCTGGAGGCCTGCGGCAGAATCTGTTTTCTTGCCCTTTCCAGCTTTCAGAGACCAAATACATTCCTTGGTTGAGGGCCTCCTTCCTCCATCTTCAAAGCCAGCAACAGTGGATCAAGTCCTCAAGTCCTCAATTTGTAGCACTCTGATCTTGCTGCTGTCATTTCTTTCTTTGGCTCTTATTCTACTTCTCTCTTACATTTTTAAAGACTCACTTCAAGGACTCTTACACTGGTCCACCTCAACAATCCAGGACAATCTCCCTATTTTCTGGTTACCTCTTTAGTGACTTTATTCCATCTGCAAACTTAATTCCCCTTTGTTATAAAATCTAACATATTTACAAATTCTGGGGATTGAGAGGTGGACATCTTTGGGGATCCATTATTCTGTCTACCACACCACAGCTTAATCTTTAACTATTTCAGAACTTGCATCCTAATAATAGTCCAATCAAACTAAGTACTGTCACCTTAAAGGTAGGACTTTTGCCTTTATTCTAATCTGATACAGTAGAAGGTTCCAGTATATAGAGATTAAAGATTAAGTCTCAAAGTTCTGAATCTTTCATTTTGTAGCTCTACGACTTTGGATAAGTCATTTAACTATTCTAAAGTTTGGCTACTTTTTCATCTGTAAAATGAAGAATAACTGTTTGGCTTATTATATAGAGCTATTTAAGGATCAAATGTGTAATTCTGAACAAATTTTATAAACTATAAAATACTTCAAAGTAAAGGATTATTATTGTTCTATGGTCCAAATCAAAGTTCAGCTTAAATATATATTTCCATGAAGTAATCTACCACCCCATCTAGAATCAGCTCACCTCCTCTTCCTCCATTGATACCATCTCTTTTGTGGCACACATTTTGTACCTTTGTGTGCACATCTCCTTTCCCATTCCTGAATATAACAATCTTGAGAGAAGAGTAACACTGGATTTTATCTTGTATGTCTCATGGTGTATACCACAATATTTTGTGCATTATAAGTATTCACTAAATATGAGTATAAGGAATGATTTAAAATTAATCTCCAAAAGGCATCAGTACAGTCATTCTCATGGAATAAAAGCAGAGCAAATGCTGAATAATGAATACTTTTGCAAAATATAACTTTCTACAGAGGAAACAGAATACTTTAAATAAAAAATCCTGAGCGCTGTTGGTGGAAAAAATGTGATATAGCCCTGGGACTAAGTTTCTAAGGTTAGGTGACTGCACAGTAGAATCACTTTAGGAGCTGGAAGAATTTAAAACACCATTAAGTCAGAATCTCTAAAAAATGAGGTCCAGGCATTAGTATGTGCCACCAAGACTGAGAAATAGCAAGCACTACTTTAGCTTTTGCTGCCAAAGTTCCTACTGCATGATGGGAGGGAGGCCATTTTTGAAATGCCTTTTAATTTAGAGTGCTATACAGCATTGCTTTCAGGAGACATCTGCTTACAGGAGAAAAAGTTTTTCTTTTTTAAAAGGTGAAATTTAAATTAAAATAATACTGTGGGTCAGTGAGGATACATGAAAATAGGCAGTAGTTTCAAAGGTCCTTAAAATGTTTAAAATGCTTATACTAAAGTCCAGTTAAAACAAATTATCCTACATATAATTACATGCATGCACAAAAAGTTATATTCCAAGATATTTAGTATTGTTTACACTACTGAAATGTTAGAAACAATCTCAATAATTGATAACGACAACTAGGTTAGTTACACTTATGGTATACTTAAAGAGGATTAAAATTATGTCAGATATACAATTGCATTAAAAAGCATAAAATACTTCACAATAAATTTGACTGAACAGATGAAAGATCTGTACACCGAGAACTATAAGACACTGATGAAAGAAATTAAAGAACACAAATATAAAGACATTCCATGATTATAGACTGGAAGGATATTGTTAAAATGTCTATCAACCCAAAGCAATCTATAGATTTATTGAAATCCCCAAAATTCCAACAGCATTTTACACAGAAATAGAATAAACAATGCTAATATATTTGTATGAATCCACAAAAGACCCTGAATAGCCAAAGTGATCTTGAAAAAGAACAAAGCTGGAGGCACCACACTTCCTGATTTCAAACAACATTATAAAGCTATAGTAATCAAAACAGTATGGTATTGGCATAAAAACAGACACATGCTGTCAGTACAGTATGCAATTCTTGATCTTGCTATAGTGAGTTTGAGCCCCACAATGGGTACAGAGATTACTTTTTAAAACAATTAAAATAAAAACTTAAAAGATGGGGCACTTGGGTGGCTCAGTGGGTTAGAACCTGTGCCTTCAGCTCAGGTCATGATCTCAGGGTCCTGAGATCTGGCCCTGCATCGGGCTCTCTGCTCGACCGGGAACCTGCTTCCTCCTCTCTCTCTGCCTGCCTCTCTGCCTACTTGTGAACTCTGTCAAATAAATAAATAAAATCTTAAACAACAACAACAACAAAAAAAAAAAAAACACCTTAAAAGATGATCCTAAGTAGGCCCAATGTAATCAAATAGGTCCACAAAATCCTCAAAGCAGTTAATGACTTCCCAATGAAATTCAAATAAATTTCAAATTCCTTACCTTGGTTTATAAAATCATGTAACTTAGCTCCTGCTTCCATTCCCACTCTTCTCCCCTACATCATCCTCTTGTTCTGTCTTATGCTTTTGTGTGGCCTTTCTTTCAACCTCAAGAACTCTATTCCCAAATCTTCAAATGACTGCTCCATCGTATCATTCAGATCTTAGCATAAGTGTCCTATCTTCAAAGAGACCTTCCATGATTACCTTATCAACAGTGGTACTGAACTGAAATTTTCCACCACAGCATGTTGTTTTGTCCTCAAATCATTTAAGATCTGAAAGGTTCTATCCATGTATCTATGTATTTATTTTTCCGTCTTCCTCATTGCTTGCCAAACTGGAATATAAATTCCATGAGCACAGGAACCTAAGATTCTTGTGCACTGCTGTTTCCTTCACACCTAGAACAGTATTTGGTGCACAGTACACATTCAATACATACTGCTGAGTGTATTAATGTAGATGATACGAAGATGAGTGGGACATCAATTTAGAATCAAGTAGGGGACCTAAAACATTTATAACAAAAGTGTTTTGTTGTTTTTTTTTTAAAGATTTTATTTATTTATTTGACAGAGAGATCATAAGTACATAGAGAGGCAGGCAGAGAAAGACGGAGGGAGAGGGGGGAAGCAGGCTCCCTGCCAAGCAGAGAGCCCAATTTGGGGCTCAATCCCAGGATCCTGAGATCATAACCTGAGCTGAAGGCAGAGGCTTAACCCACTGAGCCACACAGGCGCCCCTATAACAAAAGTTTTAATACAAGGCAAAGTGTATCAAAGGATGAGAGATTAGATGATTTCTGGCTAGGTGATCAAGAAAGATTTCAAACAGAAAATAGCAACAGAACTAGCTTTGAAAGGTGTTTAGGAATTCTTCAGGGCAAAGATTCTTATTTTGTCTATTAGGTTAAAAAATTTAGACTTTACTTTAT
This sequence comes from Mustela nivalis, assembly GCF_964662115.1. Lineage (NCBI taxonomy): Eukaryota > Metazoa > Chordata > Mammalia > Carnivora > Mustelidae > Mustela > Mustela nivalis. Next base: position 50,626,775 of record NC_139022.1, on the reverse strand, counting down.
GGGCAATTAAATTACGATACACGATGAGAGGTGAGAGCCACAAAAATTAATAAGATTAGTTTTTAGCTCTTACTCAAGAGGATAATCAGAAATTATATATATCTATATAGATCTCTATCTGTATATATATATCTATATCTACTAACTTATAGTTCAATTTAATGACCAAAGATTTTTTTCAATCGGAAAATATAATGGCAGGGGAAAACATTCAATTTTATAGTCTACAAGATATTTAATTTTGCTTTTTTGGTATTATTTTAGCAATTTTGACAACACTGTTATTTATTAATTTTATGTTGTTAACAGAACAACAAAAAACCACAATGTCATCTTTAGCAACCATTTTATCCAACTAATATAATACTGAAATATGTGCTTATAAGTGGGGGATATTATGTTTTCTAAATTCTTTTTAAGATTTATTTATTGGGGCACCTGGGTGGCTCAGCGGGTTAAAGCCTCTGCTTTCGGCTCAGGTCATGATCCCAGGTTCCTGGGATCGAGCCCCGCATCGGGCTCTCTGCTGAGCAGAGAGCCTGCTTCCCTTCCTCTCTCTCTGCCTGCCTCTCTACCTAATTGTGATCTCTGCCTGTCAAATAAATAAAAATTTAACAACAACAAAAAAAAGATTTATTTATCTATTATTTTAGAGAGAGAGAGAGACAAGCATGTGTGGGGCTGGGGTTGGGGGTAGGACAGAGAGGTCGAGAGAGAATCCCAAGCAGACTCCTCACCCAACATAGCCCAACACGGAGCTCGATCCCACAACCCCGAGATCACTAGCTGAGCTGTAACCCAAGGGTCGGATGCTCAACCGACTGAGACACCCAGGCACCCCATTTTCTAAATTCTTAACATGACCTAATCCAGGTAAAGTTCCAGGTTTAGGGCAACCAATGTTTTAAACTATCACCTTGGGAAAAAAAATTTCTGATCAATTTTTTAAGACTAATTGTTTAAAATAAGACTTCATGTTTTATCTTTTTTTCCCCTTAAAAAAGTATGTCTTATTTAATGTTGTTAATTTGGATCTTTACCAAAAACCAAAAATAACTGTAAGATTGCTTCCCAATATACAACTTAAAATACAAACTTATAAACTCTATTCAGAAAGGTAACATTTTAACACTAACACCTCAGGGGCTTTAGTTACCAAAACAGCACCAAATGTTTATGGTTATCACGGTGAATTCAAGAAAAAGAAGCACAGAGAATGAGTTTTTTAAAATAGTCCTTTTCATGAGGTGCCTGCAGGCTCAATCAGTGAAGCATGTGACTTTTGATCTGTGTCATGAGTTCAAGCTCCATGTTGGATGCAGAGATTACTTTAAAAAAAAAAAAAAATCTTTAGGGTGCCTGTGTGGCTCAATCAGTTAAGCATCAGACTCCTGATTTTGGCTCAGTCATGCATGATCTCAAGGTTGTGAGATTAGCCCTCCAGCAGGCCTTTGTACTCAGTGGGGAGTCTGCTTGAGTTTCTCTCCCTTTGCCTCTCTCCCTGCTCATGTGTTCTCTCTGAAATAAACAAAATCTTAACTATATATATATCTCAGGGCACCTAGGTGGTTCAGTCAGTTAAGTGTCTGCCTTTGGCTCAGGTCATGCAGGGTCCCAGGATACATCGCCACATCTGGCTCTCCGCTCAGCGGCAAGTCTGATTCTGCCTCTCCGCTCAGCGGCAAGTCTGATTCTGCCTCTCCTGTGATCTCTTGCTCTCTTTCAAATGAATAAATAAAAATCTTTAAAATAAATAAATAAAATAGACTTTCTCCAAGGGAAACAATTAAAAATTAATATCACTTTAACATTTAAATTATCATAAAATACCTAGATTAGTTGATGGATCATTTACCAATTTGTAATATACACCGTGGACCTTGAAATACATCAGAATCAATAAGGAAAAACCCAATTTTATTGATGTTAAAAACAAAATTTGCTGCACATAAAAGAATAAATTACAGCCTAATAATGGCACTTACTTCATTTATTACAACCTTAAACCAAATACTTGAGTCAAGATTTTTATTCTCATACCAATATCCCCAAATCCTTACCTCAGATAAAGAAATAATCACTTTTCAACACCCTATATACCAACTGCATTTAGTATCGCCTAGTTTAAATCATTTGCTTCCTTTTTGAAAATATTCCCTTCCTCTTGCTTTATGCTGAATCTTAAACATGTAAAGCCAAATACAGACTATAACATTATTTTACTTCTGGATACCTGAGGATAAATATTTGCTATTATAGGTTAAATAACCCAAACATATGATTATTAAGTAAAGAGAAAAAAATTGTCCAAGAATTACTGGACTGAGTCAGTCAAGTCAGAAATCTCTGGTCACCTAAACTACCCCCAAAAGTACCTAACATATAGATTCAGTTTAAGATTTAGGATAATGTATCACCTAATAAAAGAACTCAAAATAAATACCTAATACTACGTTTTAAGAGGAAAGAGAGAAAATGGGCACCTGGGTGGCTCAGTGGGTTAAAGCCTCTGCCTTTGGCTCAGGTCATGATCTCAGGGTCCTGGGATAGAGCCCGCATCAGGCTCTCTGCTCAGCAGGGAGCTTGCTTCCTCTTCTTTCTCTCTCTCTGCCTGCCTCTCTGCCTACTGGTGATCTCTGTCAAATAAACAAATAAAAAAATCTAATTAAAAAAAAAAAGAGGAGGGACGCCTGGGTGGCTCAGTTGGTTGGACGACTGCCTTCAGCTCAGGTCATGATCCCGGAGTCCCAGGACCGAGTCCCCTATCGGGCTCCCAGCTCCGCGGGGAGTCTGCTTCTCCCTCTGACCTTCTCTCTCATACTCTCTCTCACTGTCTCTCTCTCTCAAATAAATAAATAAAATCTTTAAAAAAAAAAAAAAAGAGGAAAGAGAGAAAAGAAAAACAGGGCAAATGAATAAATGTAATTCCCTCCTTCAATATGATGTTTTTAAAACTAGAACTTCACATTTACTTTGGAAGTCTTTTATTTTTTTTTTTAAGATTTTATTTATTTATTTGACAGAGATCACAAGTAGGCAGAGAGACAAGCAGAGAGAGGGGGGGAAGCAGGCTCCCCGCCGAGCAGAGAGCCCAATGTGGGGCTCGATCCCAGGACCCTGAGATCACAACCTGAGCCGAAGGCAGAGGCTTTAACCCTCTGAGCCACCCAGGTGCCCCCCACCTTTAAAAAAAAAAAAAAAAAGATTTATTTATTTATTTGACACACAGAGAGAGATCACAAGTAGGCAGAGAGGCAGGCAAGGAGAGGGAAACAGGCTCCCTGCTGAGCAGAGAGCCCAATGCGGGACTTGATCCCAGGACCCTGAGATCATGACCTCAGCTGAAGGCAGAGGCTTAACCCACTGAGCCACCCAGGCACTCACTTTGTTAAGTCTTTATTTTTTTTTTTTTAAGATTTTATTTATTTATCAGAGGGGGGGGGGAGCGAGCACAGGCAGAGGCGGAGGGAGAAGCAGGCTCCCTGCCGAGCAAGGAGCCCGATGTGGGACTCAATCCCAGGACGCTGGGATCATGACCTGAGCTGAAGGCAGCTACTTAACCAACTGAGCCACCCAGGCATCCCTGTTAAGTCTTTTAAAACTTTCTTTGCCAAGTCTTCCAAGATTGGGTAGAATTATTTGAAGTGTCATATAGCTTTTATGGAAGCAAAACGTAAGATTTCTTAAGAACTGGACCAAATTTCACTGCACATTCCACTACCTCTCTCAGTAGACACCAGCATTAATCAACAAACATCTTGACCCCAAACCAGTGTGTACCTAATACAATATGCAAAAGGCATTTTCTTTATCTTTTCCCAAAGAAGGTCTGCAATTTAATTCAAACAGTTAGATCTGCTCAATAAAACACTGCAGACATTCAGAGAAAAGAGATCTCTCTGATATTCACTCTTTTACAAAAAGAATACAAAATTCTTTACAAAAAGTCTCCTATGTGATGATAAGACATCTGGCTGGATTTATCAATCATTTATTTTATGCAAACAGTCTACATAAAATATTCTTTGCCTGAGCTTCGACAGTTGATTCTCACCCTCTTCCTACAGTCCCTGGACACTTCTTTTGAAACAGTTTTTTTGGCTTTTTTTGGGGGGGGGGGGTCTAATACTATTCTAGTATTAAGAACACTATCCTGCTTGAAATGTTTTAAAAACTACTCAAGAAACTTAACAGTGTTTCCTCTGGGGAGTCAAATTGAGTGCTGCTTTCATTTTTACTGATTAATTTTTTTTCTTTTAAGTAAGCTCTACACTTAACATGGGGCTTGAACTCCAAGATCAAGATTCACATGCTCTACCAACTGAGCTGGCCTAGCACCTTCTTTACTGCTTAAATTTTTAATAGTGATCTGTACTACTTCTACATGAACAGACAAAAAAAGCACTAAGCTACACTTAACAACAAAAATCCATAATTGTTGGCTTCTATAAAGGCCTTTCAAGATTATTATTTTCCACCTTTCATTGCATTCAATTGGTGACAAAATAAAAATTCAAGCTCATCAGCATCATATGTGTAAGGAAGGCCCTTATGATCTGAGCCCTTCATACCACTCCAGGGCACCCAACTACTCTAGCTATACTCTAACTAACTAGACTCCTAGGCACTTCTGACCAACTCATAATTTTTATCTTCTGGAAGGTTCTCACCCCCACTTTTTCACCTACCCAATGCTAACCTATTTTTAGGACTCAGTGTAGATGGCACCTCTCAAAAGTCTTATCTCTAATTTCTCTTGTCAGAGTTGAATCCTCTCTTTCCCAATATGCTTCCAGAGGTTCTTGAGTTTACCAGCTATTTCATTTACCATCCAATTGGGATTATTTATTTATTTATTTACCATCCAATTGGGATTATTTATTTATTCTAACTCCTTCAAGAAAAGACTCTCATCTTGTATTTCAACACTGTGCTCTCAATATCCAGTAGCCTGGTCCAAAGTAGTTACTCAAATGCTTGTGGAATATGAGTGAACTACCTCTCATATGTCAAGATCCAATTCCGTGAAGCTATCTTTTATTCCAAATAACCAGATGCTCTTCCCTCTAAACTCCTGTAGAACTTAAATCAATTGTCAACTTAAATTAGATCTATTTCCCCCATTAGACCATGAGCTTCTGAACAACAATCTCTGTTTTCATTTTCCTAACTGTACAAGCATTGTCTCAGGTATCTAGCAGAAATCAAATGTGTGTTGAGTGAATGAAATGAATATTCCTTAAAAGTACAAGTGAAAAAATAACAAGCACAGATAGCTTGTTCATTTTTTAAAAAATTTTATTTATTTATTTGAGAAAGAGAGAGAGAGAGAGTGAGCGAGCACGAACAGGATGAGGGGCAAAGGGAGAAGCAGACTCCCCACTCAGACCTGAGTCAAATGCAGACACTTAACCAGGCCGGCTCATTTTTTATTTATTTCTCCATATTTATGATAATAAGACACCATAAAGCTCTAAAAACATTTTGCACTTGCTTATGATTAGGGATAGGCAGCCACTAAAAGTCCCACTTTAAATGCCTTGCAAAGACTTGGGGAAGGGATGAGAACTGTAAGTGAAGGAGAGAAACTTTCCCTAGGGCAACAAAATGTAAGGATGTTGCTGGAATGCCGAATTGAAACCCTGAAGGCATTTTCCTATAGAAATAGTGGTATTCACTGTTATCCATGGTAGTTATGCGAGTTAACACTGCCTATGGGTTAAATAGTCATGTGCATGGGGCGCCTGGGTGGCTCAGTGGGTTAAAGCCTCTGCCTTCAGCTCAGGTCATGATCCCAGGACTGAGCCCCGCATCGGGCTCTCTGCTCAGCGGGAAGCCTGTTTCCCTTCCTCTCTCTCTCTGTCTGCCTCTCTGCCTACTTGTGATGTCAAATAAATCAATAAAATCTTAAAAAAAAAAAAAAATCATGATGTGCAGAGCTCGAACATAACCAAAACAGCCAGCACTATTTCTGTGAGTCCATCCTGGAGGTTTAGATTTTTGAATACTAGATATTCTTCTCTTAATATTTTCCCCCCACCCCACTCTGACAAAAGAAAATCTTAATCACATCACAGCAGGTTTGATATATTGTTTAATATATTTAATATAACAGCACAAAAATTTATGTTAACTCACATAATCTAATAGTATATTTTAATACTACTATGTTGAAAATATATGAACAAATTAACCAAATAACTTCCCCTAAACTTCAAGCTTTTCAGTGCACATATTAACCCATTTATTTTAGTTTATTATCTTAGTTTAAATCTGATGATGCCACTTTCTTTGCTACTTTCTCAAGGGGAGATTCTTTCCTCTCTCATATCCCCTTAGGTGGGGGTGGGTTGAGGTGGTGGGGTGGTGGGGGCTGGGGTGGTGGTGGTGGTGTTGGGGGTGATGGTGGTGGGATAATGGAGCTGGCTCATTTCACGTTACATTTACAACTCTACACTTGATCTTAGCCAACAGGCCGAGAAGCGATACATACATTTACAACTCTAAACATGCTAAGATACTCAACACTGCCTGGCAGGATTACTGGGTTTCCTAGAAAGCCTGCTTTCCCACTCTGAGTTAACTTCTTCAAACTTTTTTTTCCTCTCCTTAAACCTGTAACACACAAATTTTCCAACCCAGGCCACTTTCAGTTGAAGACCTACTTCACTCCATTAGAGAGAAATTCTCTCATATTTCCCTACCAAGTCTACACTGTTTCCCTCCTATTAAAATGGATAAAGCACTCCTGTTTCTATCAAAGACCAATACCCTCACTTGGGCAATGGATTCCAACTACTCTTGTGTTTCCAAGAAGTTGCCTTTGAGTAACCCCTCTCTCTCCTGCATGACCAGTTTCTCCTCTTCTACTTGATCATTCTATTGAACACACAAACATGCTCTAGTATCACTTATCTTTAAAACCCCTCTCTTGACCTTAGTCCACCACACATACACTGGATATGGCCCCTTTTTCTGTTCTACTCACAGAGAAACTTGTAGTGACCGTCATTTCCTGTCTCTATATTCTCACTCTAATTCACTCTTTAACCCTCCCTAATCTTAAAAAATTTCCTGAAGCTCAAGTGTCAAGGTCACCAATGACCACCATATAGCCAAAATCCACTGTTAGTATGATCTCTTAGTAACAGGAGACAAACTTGATCTCTCTCTTCTACCTGAAATAATGTCTTCTGGCCTGTATGACATTCTCCTGCTTCTCCTTCCTCTAATTTCCTTTAATGGTTCTGCTTTTCACTAGTCTTCTAAAAAATGGAATGCCTCAGCAAGTATTTTAGGGCTACTTTCTCTTTGCTGTTTTCTCACCTCGTCCCAATGTTTTAGCCAACATCCATATGATGCTAAATCTCAAATTTATAACCCTATCCTAATCCTCTTCTCTGAATATCCAACTATCTCATATGTCATTTGGATGTCTGAAACTTTTTTTTTTTAAGATTTTACTTATGTATTCATAAAAGAGAGAGCACACAGGAACTCACAAGCAGGGGAGGGGCAGAGGAGAGGAAGAGGCAGATTCCCCACTGAGCAGGGAGCCCAACATTGGGCTTGATCCCAGGACCATAGGATCGTGACCTGAGCTGAAGGCAGATGCTTATTAACCAACTGAGCCACCCAGGCGCCCATCTGAGATGTATAAACTAAACAGACACTTGATCCACAAATCTCCCTGCCACCCACCCACTGCCCCCATCCCGCCACACTTAAATCTTCAAATTCTCACTCCTCTAACATTACACACAGGCACATTTTATTCTGTTAAATCTTACAGTAGCAGCCTTACTCTTCCATACCATTCCAGTGGTATAAATATGCCAAAACCTTAAATTTCTGCATTTTATAGTCAGACTTCATTATTTTATGAGTGCAGATGCCCTATATCCACTCCAATTTCCAGACAACACCTGGATTCAAAGGCTAGATGAAAGCACTTACATCTATAGATGGTGTAGCAAAGATTTCAGCAATATGTTAAAGGTAAAGGATATATCCTATAATTTCTAAGAGGAAGCTAGTGTTAGTATCTTTAGATAGTCCCATTTTACGTGATTTTCCTTCTTATCAAACATCAAACTTAATAAAAAATAAATCACTGCAAAAAACTTGGCAAACAAACATATTTTCCTGAACAGCACATAAATAATAGAAAAGCGTACAGCATTCTGAAAGCCTTAGCCTCTTTTGTATAAATCCATCTTGAGATTACCACAAACATCAAATGTAAGAGTGCTGATCCAATCCTTATTTAAATGGGGGTGAGGTGTTATGGTTGGGAAGTACTTCAATCTGTTCCAAAATTATCCCCAATAATCTTTAAAATGCTGGTCTTTAAGCCTTTGGAACATGCTGTCCCATGCTTAATAGATCTGACCTATACATGAATAAGATACGGTAGAAGTGATTTCTAAAGCTAGATCACAAAAGACATTGCAGCTTCCACCTCATCTCCTGGATTGCTCACTTTGAAGCCAGCCATCATGCTATGAGGATACTCAGGTAACCCTATGGAAAGGCCAATCTGGGGCCCAAAGCAGCACCAACTTGTCAGCCAAATGAGTGAGTGACCTTGGAAACAGATCCTCTAGCCCCAGTAAAGTCAACAAATGTTGCTCACTTGGAGAGGGAATAAGCAGAATATACAGATTCTCTCATCTAATTGTAATCCACAATGGAAATTCCCAACAACCACCTTTCTGTGTGGTTAGCAAATGAGCTACTCTAGTCAGATTTTCCCAAATTCACTTTTAAACTTGGGACCACTGTTGTTAAACTCTAAACCAGCAGGATTTTCACACTGAAATATCAGGTAATCAGATTTTAAAAGAAAGTTGTTTATCCTCTTAAAGTATCTGCTTTTAAAGTAAAAAAGTAGCTTTAAAGTACCTTTTAAAAGTACCTTAAAAGTATTTTTAAAGTAAAAAATCCTTCTGGAGCTCAAATAAGAGTTATTATGATTTAAAATTCTTAAGTATATTGTGTTCCAGAATGTTAATTTTTGACAAAAACAGAAATCACTCTACCATATTAGCATATGTATTTGTCTTCTTAAAGAACATCCACAGATAGTGTTTGTGAAATTATGGGTTTCTGTGGACTATAATCTGAAAGACTAAACAAAAAATGTTAATGGCGTTTGCCTCTGCAGAGAGGATGCAGGCAGCTGAAGGACAGGGCAAGATTTATTTTCATTTCCTACACACTCTCTTGCACTTTTTAAAATGTGTGCTATAGGGGCGCCTGGGTGGCTCAGTGGTTAAGCCTCTGCCTTCAGCTCAGATCATGGTCTCAGGGTCCTGCGATCCCTCTCTACTCAGCAGGGAGCCTGCTTCCTCCTCTCTCTCTCTGCCTGCCTCTCTGCCTACTTGTGCTCTCTGTGAAATAAATAAATAAATAATCTTAATAAAATAAAATGTGTGCTATATGCATGTAATATCTACTCCAAGATAATACTGCTCAAAGATAATAAAAGTCTCTTTTTCTAACAAAGCTATATTTTTTGTTTAAAATGAGAGACACCTGAAAGAACTTTAGTATTTATTCAAAACCATGCCCATTACCTTTCTTTCAAAGTCTGCTAAATAAGATATTATCTGGGTATGTTAATAGTGCCTACATTTAAGTTTGAGGCCTAGAAGCAAGTTGCCTTTTTACGACTCTGGAAACAACCAAAATGATATGACAAGAAACAATCTGGCTTTGACAACATAAAAACACCATATGATTTTTTAAATTTCACATGTAGATCAGCTTTAAAAGCTGCCTGAGATAGTTGCTCCTCATACCACTTCAGAAAAATATTTGGAACAAAAACACAGTTAAAACATAGAATGCCCTCATTTTGTAGACACATAAGCTAAATTACAAGAAGGTTAAGTGATCTGTCCTTATCTAGCTAAAGACAGTGCCAAATATTTGACTCTAGGTTTCATTCTCCACTGAACCAAAGTCAATTATTTCTGATTTAGAAATCTGTTTAACAGAGAAATATTGTCCTATACCACTGGTTGGGCCTTAATTTCAATAAAAATTGGACAAAATAATGAGGATATATGTGCTAGGTAAAAATCATGTAAAATACCCTAAATAAATTAGGGTAATTAAATGATGAACATAGGTAACACAATAAAACCAGAAGCCTCCACTACTAGGTTTACAGAGGGTCTTCAACAACTTCATCAACATCCAATAAAAACAAATGAAAGATTTTAATTCACAACTCAGTAACAGTGAGATACATTAGGAACAGAATTACCCCTCTCCCCCATAATAATCTGCTTTTTGAGGCAGTCTACCAAACAGTGGTCACAGAAAATGAGAACTCTTTTTTTTCCTCCATTCAGTTACTCTTTTCTGTTCCTTACATTTAACATTTTGGCAAGAAAATTGTCACGGTTTAAGTCCGACTTCATGGTGCTAATAATAATATTTAATTAGCAGGCAGTTATCTGAATTGAGATACTAAACTTTTGTCAAAGACCTAATTCTACACTAAATAAAAAATCTCATTAGTACAATATAAACTAATATAAAATCATAGCATGTGGTAACTCATCATAAAATATCATTAAGTTGTAGGGAGAAAATCCTACCAACACATACCTCCAAAAGACAGTATATAAATTCCGTATGAAAGTGAAGCAATAACTGGATTTTAAAGCTGGCATAATACATTATATTGGTATAACAGAACAGATTTTTCTCAGTGGTTTTTTTTTTTTTTTAAGATTTTATTTATTATTTATTTGACAGAGAGAGATCACAAGTAGGCAGAGAGGCAGGCAGAGAGAGAGGAGGAAGCAGGCTCCCCACTGAGCAGAGAGCCGGATGCGGGACTGGATCCCAAGACCCTGAGATCATGACCTGAGCCGAAGGCAGCGGCTTAACCCACTGAGCCGCCCAGGCGCCCTCTCAGTGTTTTTTGAGTAAGCATTAACTTCCTGTGAAAATGTGTAACTTGTTTCAACTCAGGCCACTCTTTAATTCATTAGGATATATGTGATATGAGTGTTCAAACAAATGAGCACAATAATTAAAATACGTTTGTAGGTTTTGTCCAGTGTTACCTTTTTTTCCAAGTTTATTATCTTAACTGATAGCTAGTATCACCTTTCAGTGATGCTAATGTGTAAACTGATGTTAGAGAAAACAGGGGAAGAACTTTTGTGTTAGAATTAAGGAGCCATCAAAGAAATACTACTGAAATATCAGAAAAGATAAGAGTTTCTGAAATGAAACTATAACAAAGAAAAAGACAAGAAATTAAAGAAAGACTAGAATAAGAAGAGTAGAATGTCATAGGCCTAATTAAATAGATGCAATAAAATCAACTCTAATGATCATAAAAGAATATAATAGGGGAAATGTGTGTTATAGTCACATGGAAGCACTGCAAGATTTTGGAAGCAAGTTAATAAGCACACTGCTAAGTATGTTAAATATTATTATGGTAGAATGTTATCTTTCATCATTGTCTGGAGGTACTTTAACATAAGAGCTGTTTTTTTATATTATTGAAATAAAAATCTTGAGAAAACATATATGAAAGTCCAATTTAGGAACAGCACAGACATTAACAAATATTAAGACTGAATGGCTGAGACCAATTCATATCTGAATTTAGTCATAGCCAGTAAACTAAGGAATTAGACACCAGACTCCACAAATTAAATTTAGAAAGTATAAAATCAGTTGTATTTGTAGTAAGTATATAGATATTCAAGATGCATTAATATTTTATCAGATCTTAATATTTGGTGATAAATCATCATCTTAGCTGTGTCTGGTAGAGCTATAGTATCATATGGTTGAAAAGAACCTCAAGAAACTATAAAGAGGGGACGCCTGGGTGGCTCAGTTGGTTGGACGACTGCCTTCGGCTCAGGTCATGATCCTGGAGTCCTGGGATCGAGTCCCACATCGGACTCCCAGCTCCATGGGGAGTCTGCTTCTCTCTCTGACCTAAAGCCTCTGCCTTCGGCTCGGGTCATGATCCCAGGGTCCTGGGATCGAGCCCCACATCGGGCTCTATGCTTGGCAGGGAGCCTGCTTCCTCCTCTCTCTCTCTCTCTCTGCCTGCCTCTCTGCCTACTTGTGATCTCTGTCTGTCAAACAAATAAAATCTTTAAAAATATATATTAAAAAGAAAGAAAGAAAGAAAGAAAGAAACTATAAAGAGGAAGAGATACAGATATATCAGTATAAGTCAGTATAACTTTAGGGAACCCTAATCAAGTCACCCAGATTTCCTTGGGCCTCTGTTTTAATATGTTTAAAATGGGAGAGGGGCAGGAACAGAGGGCACATGAAAGACTCTCTGTCTAGATCTCTTCCAGTTCTAAAACTCTCTTGTCACTTCATTCTTCAGTTCACTTAAGGGAAGTGAGCAAATCTTAAAACAAGGAAGCTGTTTAAATCTGACATAGCAGGGAAGTGAAGGGAACTATAATTAACAAGAAACTTAGTATTTTCTTTTAGCAGAGAGAAAAAAGAATCATGTAAACAAATACAAGAATTCTAGGTTTCCTTAAAAAAGAACTGCTTTTATATTTTGTTATTAAGTAATCACAAAGTGACAGATGGCATTTCATGGGAACAGCTGTGATTAATATCAGGTTAAATGTCTTTAAAATAAAAATATATTGGTATGTTACACAAAATTTTCAACACCCCTCCAACCACAGAATGTCAACTTCCAAAGACTACTACAGTTTAGTTTGCCTAGTAAAATTTCTAACTTGTGTGTTTAACCTAGTCAATCGATTCAATTTCTGAAATCAAATGCAAATTATACATATAATACTTCTAAAACATGTGGGTTCAAAGGTTCAAAAATCACATTCAGTCCCTGAGATACACCAAAAATATGTAGAAAAATAAAAATAGAAATCACAACAACCATATGGCATAAAGAAAGCTGTCACAATTACTGGAAATGAACCCTACTTCCAACAAAAATACTAAAGGACAAATGTTTGCAGTCCTGCCTCAGCTCAGTGCATTCTCCTTCCCTCTTCATATATGTCCGTTTCAAAAAAATGTTCTCATTTTATCTCTTCACTCATGGAAAGGACAATACTTATCCCAATGTACTACCTTGTTACACATTTCTGACTTCTCCAGCCAAAGAAAATATCCTCTGCCTCCTTCCCTTGAGGCTTTGCAAAGTAATGGAATAATATGATAAACAATGCTAAAGTATTAAAAGGCAACCATACTTTAATGTCTACCCTTTCCAGATATCTCATTTGTAACATAAAAAGGGCCTGAACACAAAGAAATGACTACTGTAGAAATGTCAAGTCCTCCTTGAACAAGTTAGTCAAAGAAATATTTGGACTTCTGATTGTGGGAATAGCAGACTACGCAATTCAAACAGTTATCCTTTTGAAGTCAATTTAAAAAGCCAGACGAGGGGCGCCTGGGTGGCTCAGTGGGTTAAAGCCTCTGCCTTCGGCTCAGGTCATGATCCAGGGTCCTGGGATCGAGTCCTACATCGGGCACTCCTCCTCTCTCTCTGCCTGCCTCTTTGCCTACTTGTGATCTCTCTCTGTCAAATGAATAAAAAATCTTTAAAAATAAAAAAATAAAAAGCCAGACGAAATATTAAAATTATAATTATCCTCTTAAAAGCATCAAATAACTACCAACATAGTAAAGAATGAATAACCAGCCCAAATCCACCAAAAGTTGAAACCCAGAAAGGTGAGCTCAACTTTTGTCTTCCATGGGTTTGTCAACAAAAATATTTAAGAGTCTGAACTCTGAGACGTGTCTGACTTCCAGGACTGGGGAACAAAGATCAGAATCTGGGACCCACCAATGGTAAAGACTGTAATAAAAACACCACTGTCTTTGGGCTTGGACTCCACAGGGAGGCATCCTAAGACAAGAAAGAAGGAACCAGAAGGTGGCCCAGAAAAGTTAAAGATTTGAAATTGGATTAAGGTAGTCTCACACTCCAAGGCACTTGGCAATGGCAAATGAAAACTTCTCTAGAGAAAAATTAACTTCATCTTATACATCAAATTATTTCTGCAACAGACAATAGAATCAGACCTACAGAGAGTTGACATGTTGGAATTACAAGACACAGACTGAAAAATACTACATTCAAGGGGATAAAAGTCAAGCTTAACTATTTTTGCATGGAACTGAAAACTATACAAAGTAACACAGAAGATACGAAAAAGAACCAAATAAAAATTCTAGTAACTAGTAAAAGAGGCAAAAAAGATTGTAACTTCCAAATAGTAAGAAAAAAAATCTGAAATGAACAGTCAACTTGTCTAAATGGCAAGAAAGACAGGAAAAGGGAACTAATAAACAGGGCAAAGGTAAAGTACACAGTAAGATGGGAGAGTTAAATCCAACCTTGTCATATAAGAGACACACCAAAAAGAAGAATGCAAAAAGGCTGGACATAGAAGAATAGAAAACGATATACCATAAAAGGAATAATGAAGAAAAAGCTGGTGTTGTTATAGCAGTCTCGGACAAACTAAACTTTAATTCAAACAAAAACAAAAAAACAAAAACCAAAAAAACACTACCCGAATAAATGAGGAACACTTCATAATAGTAAGTCACTAAGGAGATATGATTACTATGCAATTCCATGCATCTACTAGCACAGCATCAAATACATTAAACAAAAACTGAGAGAACTACAAGAGGAAATAAAATCAAATCCACAATCAGAAAGGGATATTTTAACATACCCTTCTTTATAATTGAGACAAGCAAAAAAAAAAGATCATTAATGATGCTAAAGATATGAAATACAAGATTAACAAACGTGACGCAATGAAAACATCTGGAACACTGCACTCAACTGTGGAGGAAAAAGACAATATACTGGGCCATAATGCAGATCTCAAGTTTTAAAAGTGTGAAATAACAGACCCTTGAAACAGAATGTATTCTCTAATTATCTTGTACAGTTGTTAGAATCAAAAACAAATTAAAAAATAACTAGAATATCTCCACGTGTTTAGAAATTAAGAAATATAATACTTCTAATTAATCCAAAAGTCAACATTTTATATCAATAAAAATTAGAAAACATTTTAAGTGAATTATAAAAATACTATATATCATAACTTGAGTAATATAACTAGCTAAAACAGTGCTTAAGAGGAAATATTTGGCCTTAAATGCATGCAATTAAAGGGAAGAAATGCTGAAAAGTAGAGAACTATAAGAAATTAACAAAAAAACTGTAAAAAATTAACACCCAAAAAATAGAAGTAAAGAAATAAAGCAGAAATCAGCACACTAGAACACAAACATGCAATAAAAAGGATCAGCAAGATTCAAAAATTTAGTTCTTTTGAAAGACTACAAAATCTCTGCTGAGACTGATAAAGGAAAAAGAGAAGGTTCTTATAACCTGTATCAGAGATAAGAAGGGAATTCTTTCCTGAAGCCAATAGTATATAATTTGGTGAAGGTAAATTAAAAAGTGTGGATGAGACAGACAAGCTCTTAGAGGAAAAATTACCAAAATAATTAAGAGACAGAAAACCTGAATAGGCTTAGGAAGGAGAAATCCAATTAATTAAAAGCCTTTCCACAAAAAAAAAAAAATTCCCAACGCAGATGGCTTCCCTGCCAGACTGCAGCAAAAATTTGAGGAACAGAAATTCTAATCATACACAAACTTTTCCAGAACAGAAAATAAGGGTCAGTTTACCTTATGAAACTAGCATAACATTGATTTCTTGACAAGAACAATATAGGCCACCTCATTTATGAACACTGATGCAAAACAAACTGCTGGGTAAAATATTAATAAACTGAACCCAGGAATAATTTTAGAAGATAATACACTAAAACCAAATTAGATATATCCCAGAAATCAGATTAGGTTTAACAGTTAAATAAAATACAACATATTAACACAGTAAAAGAAAATTCATATGGCAATGAAAAGTCGTTAAAAAAAAAAAAAAGGAAAGCATTAAATTCAAAGAGAACAAAACACAAAATTGTTAGTAAATAAGATACAGCGGGGAACTTTTTTTTTTTAGTTTTTATTTTAATTACCTGGTGCTCATTATGACAAGCGCACTCTTTAATCCCCAGCAATTTTTCACTCAACCTCCCACCCACTTCCTCTCAGTTTGTTCTCTATATCAAGAGTCTGTTTCGTGGTTTGTCTCTCTTTTCTCCCTTTGCTCATTTGTTTTGTTTCTTAATTTCTACATATGAGTGAAATCATATGGTACTTGTCTTTCTCAGACTTATTTTGCTTAGCATTATACTCTAGCTCCATCCATGTCATTACAAGTGGCAAGATTTAATTCTTTTTAATGGCTGAATAATAGTTCATCATTCATACACATACACACACACACACACACACACACCCCACTTCTTGAACCTTTCATCAATGGAGGGACACTTGGGCTGCTTCCATATCTTGGCTATTGTAAATAATGCTGCAATAAACATAAGTGTGCATATATCCCTTTGAATTTGTTTTAGTATTCTTTGGGTAAATACCCAGTAGTGTGACCGCTGGATTGTAAGGTAGTTCTCTATTTTTAACTTTTTGAGGAAACTCCATACTGTTTTCCACTGACTGCATCAATCTGCATTCCTACCAACAGTGCACAAGGGTTCCTTTTTCTCCACAACTCACCAACACCTGTTGTTTCTTGTGTTCTTGAGTTTAGCCATGCTGACAGGTGTTACGTTTTGATTTGCATTTCCCTGATGGTAACCGATAATGAGCATTTTATCAAGTATCTGTCGCTCATTTGTATGTCTTCTTTGAAGAAATGTCTGTTTATATCTTCTGCCCATTTTTTCCATTGTATTATTGGGTTTTGGGTGTTGAGTTGTGCAAGTTCTTTATATATTTCAGATACTAACCCTCTACCAGACATGTCATTTGCAAGTATCTTCTCCCATTCAGTAGGCAGCTTTTTAGTTTTGTTGATTATTTCCTTTGCTATGCAGAAGCTTTTTATTTTGATGGAGTCCCAACAGTTTACTTTTGCTTTTGAGGCAAGGGGACCTATCTAGAAAAAAAGTTGCTGCACCCAGTGTCAGAGAAATTACTGCCTGTGCTGTCTTCTAGGATTTTTATGGTTTCATAATTTTTATGGTCTCATATTTAGATCTTTCATCCATTTTGAGTCTATTTTTGTGGGTAGTGTAAGGAAATGGTCCAGTTTCCTTCTTCTGCATGTGGCTGTCCAATTTTCCCAACACCCATTGCACAGTCTTTTCTGCTTTGTTGAAGATTAATTGACCACACAATTGTGGGTTTATTTCTGGATTTTCTACTCTGCTCCATAAATCTACATGTCTACTTTTGTGCCAATATCATACTGTTTTGATTGCTATAGCTTTGTAATATAACTTGATGTCTGGAATTGTGACGCCTCCAGCTTTGCATTTGCTTTTCAAGACTGCTTTGGCTATTCAAGTCTTTTGTGGTTCCACACAAATTTTAGGATTGTTTGTTCCATTTCTGTGAAAAATGCCATTGGTATTTGGATAGGGATTGCATTAAATGCGTAGACTGCTTTGGGTAGTAGAGACATTTTAACAATACTTGTTCTTCCAATCCATAAGCGTGAAATGTCTTTCCATTTCTTTGTGTTGTCTTCAACTCCTTTATTCAGAGTTTTATAGTTTTCAGAATACAGGTCTTTTACCTCTTTGGTTAGGTTTACTTCTAGGTGTCTTACTATTTTTGGAGCCATTGTAAATAGGATGGTTTTCCTAATTTCTCTTTCTGCTGCTTCATTATGGTACAAAGAAATGCAGCAGATTTCTGTAGATTGACTTTGAGCAGGGAACTTCTTTAATGTATTAAAGGTTTTAACAAAAAACAAAACAGAAAACAAACCTTCAGCAAACGTACTTGGGAGTGAAATGTTAAAAGCTTTCTCTTTGAGATCAGGAACAAGACAGGAAGGGCAGCCCTGGGATGATGCAGCATTCTATTTCTTGACCTGGGTAATAAATTCATGTGTTTACAATAACATATTAACTTCCTCATTTTATGTACAATCTAGAATATGTGTTATAGAAAAAAAGAAATACTTGGAGATGAACAAAAGGTTGATTAAGACTAACACTAAAGCTCAGCAACTCTGTAGGTCCTAATTTTCCCCCCATTATGATTAATTTCAAACCAATTAATATTTATTGGGCCTATCTGGCAACATGCATTATTAACCTTAAAGATGTTATAGCCTATCATCCAGTGACTTCATTATCTATGAACCCATCTTAAGGAAAAAGGCCAAGATAAAAAGAAATCCATAACATGCTAAGATGTTCATCCCACATGAAAATAAAATGGAAAACAACTAAATACCCAACTACAGGGAGTAGTTAAGAAAAATAATTCTTGGGGTGCCTGGATGGCTCAGTGGGCTAAAGCTTCTGCCTTCAGCCCAGGTCATGATCTCAGGGTCCTGGGATCGAGCCCTGCATCGGGCTTTCTGCTCACCAGGGAGCTTGCTTCCTCCTCTCTCTCTGCCTGCCTCTCTGCCTACTTGTGATCTCTGTCAAATAAATAAAATCCTAAATAAATAAATTTTTTAAAAAAGAAAAATAATTCTTTTAATGGGATTATTATACAGTCAATAAAAATAAGATTTACAAAGGAGTCTAAGAAATGTATATAACCTAATGCTTTTTAAAATTAGAAATATACACACACAAACATGTATACTACAACGGGGGATATGTCTTAGGCACGGAAAAAAGACAAAATGAGACAAAGGGAGAGAGGGGTTGGGGTAGACAAAAGCTATACTGGTTTTTTTATATGATGAGCTTTTGCATATTATCTGTACTTCTTATTTTATTTCTTGAATTTCCTATAATGACTATATAAAGCTTTAATAATGGGGTATATAAGAACTGAAGAAAATAATCACATACCTATGTATCTTATTTTAATTACTTCAAAATATAATTAAAATCTCAATTTTTATCTCACTATGATTTTATTCAGGTAAACTATTTTCTAATGGTTAAACTATATAAGTCTATAATTTGCTAATTATTTATAATTATACTTAGTGTTGTAAATCATATAACCATAAAAATAATAAAAATTCAATCTCCAAAGATATTTCATCTCCAGTTTTCTGGCTAAAATTCTAAACCAGTTTGCTCCTAACAGCTAAAAGAGAAAATGATCTATAAACAGGCAACAGGCAGTCATTTCTGCTTTGACATAAATAAATTTATTTATGACATAAGTTTTGTCATAAATAAATTTATTTGTAAAAGCAAAATAACTGTCAGTCTCTGAACAAAAGATTATTATGGCTCCTCACTTTCTGGTGCAACCATTTTCAACCTCAGTTCTGCCAATATTCTGGTATTTTATGAGCCAGTTTTGAGGTATGTCTTAAGTAATCTGTTATCAATCATAAAGTATAGATGTGTTTAATGCTTAGCATTAGAAATAATAATAAACTGAAGCAAATGTAAGATCATCCCTATATGACTTAACATAGTTTGCATCCCAGTACATTTTAATGAGAGGAAAAGAATAGAGTAGAGGTAAATCTTAGATCTTGGGAATTCCACATTCACTTATTCAATACTTTCTGAGCATCTATTTGAGGCCAGGCACTGTGCAAACAACAGAAACAGAACTGAAAACTATAAGTTACAGGGTTAAACATAACTGTCATTTTACAATTTAAAGCTTTTAATAGACTAACCCAATCCTACTTTTCACTACTTGTCAGCACAAACTTTTTCCCTCTAGTTCTCTGATGTTCTTTTAAAACATTCTAGTTTTCCCTCTTGCCAAACTTCTGCTCAGGCTGCTCCCCAGCCTAAGTGCTTTTTGTCCATTTACCAGCACCTGTAGAACGCTCACCACAAGGTAGGCACTGTGCTTCAAATGAGAAGGAAAAGGACTTTTCTATTTTTTTTTTTTTAAAGATTTTATTTATTTATTTATTTGACAGAGAGAAATCACAAGTAGTCGGAGAGGCAGGCAGAGAGAGAGAGAGAGGGAAGCAGGCTCCCCGCTGAGCAGAGAGCCCGATGCGGGACTCGATCCCAGGACCCTGAGATCATGACCTGAGCCGAAGGTAGCGGCTTAACCCACTGAGCCACCCAGGCGCCCCAGGACTTTTCTATTTTTTGAAGCCCGGGTTGAGTCCCACTTCTTTCTCAAAGAATTACTTATTATCCTCGCCATATTCTGAATGCTGTAACTACTATCTAACATGGTGGCTCCCAACCTTTAATATAAGAAATGATTTTTAATATCAAGATGTTTCACGAATCTTATTCTCACTCCTCAGATGATCTCATCTGGTCCCATAGCCCTAAATACCATCTGTACACTGATAACTTTCAAACATATACCTCCAGCTTCACCTCTCCCTTGAACTCCTAATAGATATGCCTATTCAAAGTCTTGAATATTTTATAGGAATCTCAAACATAGCCACATCCAAAACAAAACTCCTGATTTACAACTCTAAACCTGTTTTCCACCTACCCCCTACCCAACAGCCCATCTCAGTAAAATGTGCCACTTTTCATCCAGTTGCTCATGTTGAAAAACTTGGGAGTCATCCTTTACTTCTTTCCCTCATACTCCACGTCTAATCCATCAGTAAATCCTAATTATTCTACTTTTGTTCTTTAAAGGTTTTATTTTTTTATTTTGAGAGAGAGAGCGAGGGAGAGTGCGAGTGAGGGAGGGGCATAGAGATAGAATCTCAAGTAGACTCCAGGCTGAGTGTGGAGCCCGACATGGGGTTTGATCTCATGAAACTGAGATCATGACCTGACTGAGCCAGTCAGGTGCCTTTCTACTTCCTGAGTATATCACAAAGCTGACAACTTCTTTGCTCCCCAATCACTACTACCTTCTCCAAGCAGCACATTTTCAACCCAGATTATTATAAGATTTTTCCTAACTGGTTTTCCTTCTTCCATTCTTGTCTTTAATTTTGAACACAAGTTGGAATAATCCTCTAAAACAAAACAAAACAAAAAAACAAAACCAACTCAAATCTGGATATTCCCATGCTTGAAACACTATAATGATTTCCATTTCACTCAGAGTAAAATGGAATCTTTAAATGACTTTCAATGCCCTATTTGATCTAGCCTCTGCCTATCCTACCAAATGTCTTAACCACTCTCCCCTTCACTCACTCTGCGTCAGCCACACTAGCCTCCCTGTTGGTTCTTCCAACATGCCAAAGCACTTCCATTTCAGAAGACACTGCTCCTTCTCCCTGAACATTTTCCCTCAGATAGCTCTGTAGCTTACTCCCATCACTTCCTTCAGGTCTCTCAGTTCAAGGGGCCTCTCAAAAAGCCCTTTCCTCACCAATCTATGTAAAGTAGTATCCTGGGGCACCTGGGTGGCTCAGTGGGTTAAAGCCTCTGCCTTTGGCTTAGGTCATGATCCAAGACACTAAGAATACAAAAATAATTAAGACAAGGTAATGTCTTGAGACATATAAAAATAATACTTACCGAATATAACATATACTAGAGATAAAAATATAGATTATAAAATTGTAGCACAACAGGGGAAGTAACTAACATTTTACAGGTAGATGTTTAGGGAAAGTTTTAGTCGTGACGATACTTAACAAATACTCACAAAATCAAGTAACAGAAGGTATTCTTCAGTTTACTTTACATGTGAAATGAGGGTTTTAAGTCTCAAAGTGCTACAGTAATTTGCTACCATGAGATAAGCTAGCCTCAGAATGAAACCAAAACAAGGGGAATGACAGAGCTGAACAGATCACAGAGAAACTGAGCCAAGTCCTTGATGATTTCAGGCTAGATAAAGCCTCAGATAAAGTTCAGCTACAAGATCTAATCATTCCCTCTGTTCAGACTGTTTAAGCAGTCTGAATTTGGTTTTCTGTCACTTGCAATATAAGAATACAAATGAATGTCTATGAATTCTTTAAAAAAGCAAAGTACTTGCTTATTTCAAGGTGTAGGGCCACCACTGGCATTTTTGAAGGGATGAATCTTTTAGTATATGGGATTTCTACCTACTAGTTCTCAGTAGGCCCTTACAACCACTGTGACAACCAAAAATGTACCTATATATTTTCCAAATGCCTAAGGGAAAAAAAAAATCTATTTTCTAATGGTTTTATATGTGCCCATTTCTCTCAGTGGTTCCACGAGGTACACATAAATGTACTTAACATCAACCTTAAGAGTAACTGGGTGATGGACAGAAAAGAGGGCATGTGATGTATTAAGTGCGGGGTGTTATATAAGACTGATGAATTGGGGCGCCTGGGTGGCTCAGTCGTTAAGCTTCTGCCTTCAGCTTGAGTCATGATCCCAGGGTCCTGGGATGGAGCCCCGCATCAGGATCCCTGCTCAGTGGGGAGCCTGCTACTCCCTCTACCACTCCCCCTGCTTGTGTTCCCTCTCTCAATGTCTCTCTCTCTCTCTCTGTCAAATAAATAAATAAATAAAGACTGATGTATCATTGAACTCTACCTCTGAAACTAATAATATATGTTAATTAATTGAATTTAATTTTTTTAAAGATTTTTATTTCTTTATTTGACAGACAGAGATCACAAGCAGGCAGAGAGAGAAGGCTCTCTATCCCAGGACCCTGGGATCATGACCTGAGCTGAAGGCTTTAACCCACTGAGCCACCCAGGCGCCCCTTGAATTTAATTTTTTAAAAAAGTAAAGAAAAACATCAACCTTAGAAGAACAGGGATGTATCACTGAAATGTTTAATTTTACATAATCCAATTTTAATCAGTGATTTATGACTACCTCAGTGTTTGGCCAAAATCCTATGCATAGCTTATTATCAACTGTTGAGGTAAGCGGTGCTATAAGTTTGCTCCTACTATTGGAAAATTCTTACTTATTTAAACTTACTTCTCCACAAAATACTGTAGAGACATGTCACTGATATTATTGGTCGCCTTCCCCTTAGCCATTCACCTAACTTCCTCCTACACTGAAATGCCAGATAATGGTTTTTCCAGCCCCCTTGATAGTAGGACATGAACATGCCAGCATGACATCTGACATAGGGCTTCTGTAAAAGGTTTATTTGCCTAATCAAGAGACTGGAGGGCAAACTTCCTACAATCTTTGGTGGCTATGTGAGACTGTGATGTCTGGAGCAGAAAGAGGAATGTGCAGCAGTAGGAGGATGAACCTAAGCGCAAAGATCAGCACACTAAGGATAAAGATGAAGAGCACCTCAACCCTTGATATAAGGTCATTGTCACTGACTGCCCAGCAATCCTCCAACTCTGGGCTTCCTTTTATGTGAAATACTATTTACTGTTGGTCAGTGTTATGTAACCTGAAGCAAAACTAATATAAGATATATTCAAGATTTGAAAGCTGCTGAAAGTGGGAGAACCAAGATGACTGCAGGATTAGAGTGGCTGGCTGGGAGAAAGGGGTTCACAAAAGGGAAACTAGAAGGAAGAGAAACATATACACATATGCATATGTAAACACACAAGGTGAGGGTATGTGCATTAAAATCAAATTTCATGTGATTCTGTTTGGTATGAGGTAAGCTTATAGCACATCTAAGATAGAGATATATAGCAAGCAATGTGGGAAGTCAAGTTGCAGAATGAAGAAGCATCCACACAAAAATGACAATTTATATCATTAAAAACAGGATACAACTACCAAGAGAACACAGTGAAAAGCACAGAGATCCTTGAGTACATTGGTTACCTCCTGTCATTTTAGATGAGGTTCATCCACTGGTTAGGCCAAGTAGAGTAATTCCACTCCTCTTGACAAAGATACTATGACCGACTTGGCAGCAAGACCTTCTCCATTTGTTCAATCAGAATAGAGGTTAGGACTTTTGGGAAAAGACTAGAAGAGAATCCTTCTCTCTCCCTGTGGAAATTAAGAAGGCTATCACACGAACATTGCTGATAGCCATTTTTTTTTTCTTACTAGGAGGGAAGCCAGTCTGAGCATAAAGCGCAACCAGGAGGACAAAGTTGACATAGTAGCAGAAAAATGAACTTCAGCCCTGATGACATAAGCCTATTCTTGAAACCAATTCTATCTGTGCACATGCCAATTATATAAGTCAATACATTCTTTTTGCTTTTAAATTCAGTTTGCATCTTAACTAATGCAGGAACTGCTATGTTTTGAGGGAAGTAGTGCAGGAAATGTGAAAAAATTTTCGGAGACATAAGAGAATCAGGACATACAATGCAGAAGAACCAAGAAATCAGATAATCTTATTCCTGTATAGTATATTTCGCAAAAGATCTTAGGAACCAAGGATAACTGAGGAAAGACCATTAGAATTGGTGATTAGGAAGTCATAGGTGACTTTTAAAGTAGCACTTTTAAAGTAGCACTCTGACTACAGAGTGCAAAGTAAGAATAATTAATATTTATTAGGAACTCCATAATGTACCAAACACTTGGGTGGACATTTAACATGTGTTAAACTCCTTCAATTATGACTCTGTAAGCAAGTTTAACATTCTGTTTTATAGATAAAAAATAGAGTGAGTAGTAACTTGCCCACAGCCACATAGCCACTAAGTGGTTTTAATAGACTTCAAACCCAGATTTATCTGGCTCAAAAGTCAATGTTTTTTTCTACTACACCAGACTTCTGGAATTAAAGAATAAAAATACAATGGCACAGCAGGCTCAAAATTCAGACTGGCCTCACTGAGTTGCACTCAGCACTGTATTTGGCAGCCTTGACACAGAAGCATATGTATACTCGAGAGAGGGAGAGACTAACGGACAGTTCTACAGAAAGACAGGGAGGGATGATTGTGACACATCTGGAGGGGCCTATTCTTGAAAAAGGGGAAGGGCATTTCTTCCTCTGAGACAGGAGTAAATAAGGAAATCATACTGAGGATAGAAAAGAATATACAGCTGACATTTTTCTCAGGAAAAGAGATCAAGTTATTTGCTATAAAAACCTTCAGAAATGAGACAGTAAGGAACACAATCAGCACTAAAGACCCAGTAGAGAGCAGAGCACCAACTGGTATAAAAACCAACCAATATCCACAAACAACTTGTCTCTTGTATCGTTCAGGGGCTCAGGGGTCAAAATGAAAGAGCTAGTGATGAGGCTCATTCTGGATTGGGGACTAGAAAGGTATATCCACAGAAAAGAAAGCACGTTGGGGCATCATTAGTAAAATCTGATGACTGTGGGATCCTGGTTTAGAGAGGCAAATGAAGTCAGCAGTAGGCTAATGGGTTAGATGAACAGAGAGACAAAGAGGGGTTCATAAAGACAGCGAGTGAGAAGGAGAAAACAGATTCCCTAAGAGAGGAAGAGTAAGAGATTTTTAATAACAGTTTGTAATCAGAGATGTGTTTTGACATAATCCTTCAAATTATTTTGCCAGAGGTAGAGAGCCATTGCCTGGAGCTCAGCAGTCCTACTATACCTTCAGCCAAAAGCACAGAATTGAGATAACCCCCTCGAAAAACGTACAGCCCTAGATTGTAGAAAAATGAAGGCTAAAAACAAATGAATGAACTAGCCCATACAGGAATCAAACATAAAAATATCTCCCATTTTTTTGAACTAAACAATTTTATCTCTAAATTTAAGAAATTAAAAAAAATTTTTTAAAGAAGGAAATTCATTAAGAGGTCTAAGTCTACAGCAAAGGGAAAGAGATTATGTGTCATGAGGCAGAATGAAAAGTAAACAAATCTGACAGGCCAATTATACAACCCACATATTAAAGATTGTTAGTACAGAATTCCAATACGGCAAGGATAGTCTGTGTTTAATAACTTGGGAGGGCACCTAGCATAGCTTTTACAAAATGATACTACTCAATTTAATGTTAATAAAATAGTCCACCCATTTGCAATCTCAAAGGAGAAGCTATCAATTATATCTATAATCTCATTTTTACAATTTTGGGATTCTTGAGAAATTATCCAACTACTTCTCTCTCCCTTTGGAAGTAAATGACAAAGGCTATCACATGAACCTTGCTGATAGCCATCTTTTTACTAGGAGGGAAGCTAGTCCCAGCATGAAGCCCAAACAGAAGGACAGAGTTGAGATAACTGCAGAAAGACAGAAAATATGGGAAAAACAGCCATGGCAACTTCCTCCACTACCATTTCAATCCTGCAGTTTGCCCTTATAAACTCTGGCAAGAGACCAGGTTATTTAACACAGTTTCTTACACCATTAATTCTGAGTACCCTTGCCCCAGAAATGAAGGAGGGAGAACTGAGACTGGCACAGCCTAAATTTTGCAGAAAATACCAAGTCCTATAGCGACTGTTAATAGAAACAAAGGAGAATCCATGAAATTTGAGAGGTTTTGAGTTTAAAAAGCTTTTCTCCATTTTAGTTCTTTCTAAATAAAACAAAGAGCGTGTGCAATACGGGTTTCTAAAGCTTGGCTGGTCAATTTGAGCGAACACTGAATAAAAGAATAAATCATTTAACCTTTCCTGTGCTATTACATATCTTACAATCACAAGCCTTCTCTTTTAAAACGAACACTTCCCAATTCTTTCACTAGATCTAGAAAACGTAAGCCCCCGCCTTAAAAGTTCGGAGACCGAAGATTTACTATAGTTAGAGATTAATTTCCATGAACAATCATTTGCATCCCAGGCACCATTCTCTACTTTGCAGTTCAATGGGCCAAGGAGTCTCCAACTCTTCCAACCACCCGTTTCCTGGGGACTTGATTCCCTCATCAAGGTGAAGCTTTTTCTTTGTAAGTCTGCATACGAGGCTACCGGGTATTCTTCCCAATTAAACTTTTAAAGGAAGCAAGAGGGTCAAAACCAGGAAGATGGGGAGGCGACTAAAATAGGAGGGGCAACGACCCACCCACCTAAAGCAAAGGAGAGACCGCTTGGAGGGGTGAAGCTTCACCAGGAACCAGGAAAGGTGTTGAGGGCAGCAGGCGTCGCGAACCCCCACCCACTGTGTGAGAATGGAGGGCTTGCAAAGCCAGGGTCCAGCTGGAGGCCTGAAAGGGGGCACAGGGCGGAGAGAGGGTGGGACGTGGAGACAAGAGAGCGGCAGAGTCCGGCCGAGCACCACTAAGGTCTGGAGCAACGGCGAGGCAAAGACACCAAAGCTTGCGCTTCACTCACCTGCCAGACGCTCGCCCCGCGGCCAGAAGTACGGACGCCGCCTGGGCGCTTCCTCTCCTGCGGGACACAGCCGCTGCCGCTGCCGGAGCTCCAGGACCCGAGAGGAGAGGGTGGTGCAGAAGCAGGCAAAACGCCGACCGGACCCGAGCCCAGAGAGGCGTACATAGGGAGCGCCGGGGGACCGGGAAGGCAACTCGGTGCTCCACCTTCCTCAGCAGTAACTAACAACGCCTCCCGGGAACAGCATCGTGCCAGCCTCGGCCCGCTGCTCCCGGGCCTTCGCCCGCAGCTCCCCCCCAGCAGCGGCCGGGTTTCCGTCGGCCACACTCCGCCCCCTCGCTACTTGGCCTCCGCCATCTTGTTGGAGGCGGGAAGAATGCAGCGCGCATGCGTGCGTGGGGATCGCCGGCGTGTTCCTGCCCCGCAAGGAGGGGCTGGAATGCGCAGTCGCTTTGCCGCAGCGCTCTCAGACCCCTTGGTTATTCGCGGTCCTGGCCCTCGCGGGCTTGCTACTTGGGATGCAGAATCTCAGTCGCCAGACCTACTGGCCTTTCTTTGACTGGTTAGCGGCTTAATTAATAAAACCCTTCTACACACCCACAGTTATTCAGCAAACACCAATCTAGCACCTATAGTGTGAACCGTTCTAGGCTAAGTGCTGATGATGGATTGATAAAACCTGCTTCCAGCCCTAACGGAGCTCATAATCTAGCAAAAAAGACAAAGATGAACGAGTAATTCTCATTCTTGTTTTGTAGCTACGTACCACCTCCTCTCTCTCACCCACCCCCATTTTAATTCAAAGCATACCTATTCTGGGAGGTCTCGTTTGTCTCACACAGTTTTACCTGTTCTTTGCCTTTAATTACCTCTCTAGCTTAATTGCATTCAACATTAATTCAACAAATAATATTTGAGTTTCTATTATATACTTAATATTGTCGTAGGCTCCAGCAGTAAGAAATATAAATTCATGGAACTTACATTCTAGTGGTAAAGAATGGACAATAAAAGACAAATCACAGAATTAACGTTTGACAGTGATAAGGGATGGGAAAAGAGCAAACCACCAAAAGATGAAGGAGAGTGAAGGGTGGTAATTGGCAGTCTCTCTCTGGAGATGACATCTGATCTGAGACTGACCACAGGGGCCAGGAGCCAAGAGAAGGTCTGGGTCAGAGACATCCAGGCAGAAGAAACAGCAAAAGCAGAGTTCTGAGGTGGGAATGAGACCAGGAGGTAAGAGGGACAAAGAGAATAGGTGGCATGGACAGTGGGAGGAGAGAAGGTCAGGGGTCAAATTAGGTAGGGCATTGAGGCCATGGTAGGAGTTGGATTTTTACCACAAGGGCCTGTCTGCCTTGCTGACACTGTCACAACTGCTTTACAAATACTAATACTTCCTGACTGCCTATGCTTTGCATGTGTTGATCCCACAGTCTTGAAGATCCTTACTATTGTTCTGTAAATGTCTAGCTTGTCATCTTTCAGGTTTTAGTGTAACTGTCAGCTCAGAAAGGCCATATCCTTCCTCAACTACCTCTCACTCCTGCTCTCCAGTTAGTTTCCACTATTGCACCTGATCATTTCTTCCATGGCATTCCACATTTTTTTTTTTTTTAAAGATTTTATTTATTTATTTGACAGAGAGAGAAATCACAAGTAGGCAGAGAGTCAGGCAGAGAGAGAGAGAGAAGCAGGCTCCCGCTGAGCAAAGAGCCCGATGCGGGGCTCGATCCCAGTACACCGAGATCATGACCTGAGCCGAAGGCAGCGGCTTAATCCACTGAGCCACCCAGGCGCCCCGGCATTCCACATTTTTGTTTTGCTATTTCACCCATCCCCACCCACCTCTCTGGCAACCTAGTTTATTCTCTGTATTTAAGAATCTGGGTTTGGGAGGTGCCTGGGTGGCTTCATCTGTTAAGCATCCAACTCTTGATTTCAGCTCAGGTCACCATCTCAGGGTGGTGGGATCAAGCCCCAACTGAGCCCCATAACACGCTCTGTGCTCATTGTGGAGCCTGCTTAAAATTATCTTGCTTCCTCTCCCTCTCTGTTCACGAGCGGGCTCGCTATCTCTCTTTCTATCTCTCTAAAAGAAAAAAATCTGTTGGGTTTTTTTGGGTTTGTTTGTTTGTTTTTTTTTTTTTGGTCTCTTTTTTTCTTTAACTGTTTTGTTTCTTAAATTCTACATGAGTGAAATCATGTGGTATTTGTCTCTAACTTCCTTACCAGGTCCATCCATGTTGTTGCAAAGGGCAAGATCTCATTTTTTTGTTTTAACAGCTGAGTTATATTCCATTTTATATATATCTCACACCTTTAGCCATTCATCTATGGAGGAACATTTGGGCTGCTTCCATATCTTGGCTCTTGTAAATAATGCTGCAATAAACATAAGGGTGCATGTATTTTTTCAAAATAGTGTTTTTGCTTTCTTGAGGTAAATACCCAGTAGTGGAATTACTGGGTCACATGGTGGTAATTCTATTTTTAATTATTTGAGGAACCTCTATGCTATTTTCACAGTGGCTGCTCCAGTTTGCATTACCACCAATAGTGCAAGGGTTTCCTATATCTCCACATCCTTGACAATACTTCTTCTCTCTTGTCCTTTTGATTTTAGTCATTCTGACAGGTGTGAAGTGCTATACCATTATGGTTTGGATTTGCATTTCCCTGATGATTAGTGATGTTGACCATCTTTTCATGTGTCTGTTGGGCATCTGTACGTTTGTGTTGGAAAAAATATGTATTCAGGTCTTCTCTTCATTTTTTATTTGGATTATTTGTTGGTTTTTGCTTTTGAAGTGTTTAAGTTCTTTATATATTTTGAATATTAGCCCTTTATTGGATATATCATTTGCAAATATCTTCTCTCATTCAGTAGGTTGCTTTCTTATTTTGTTGATGGTTCCCTTCACTGAGACAAGCCTTTTCTTTTGATATAGTTTAATTTGTTTTTGTTTCCGTTGCCTGAGAAGACATATCTAGAAAAATGTTTTTTACAGCTAATGTTAAAGAAATCACTGCCTAGGTTTCCTTCTAGGATTTTTATGGTTTCAGGTCTCACATTTAAGTCTTCAATCCATTTTGAGTTTATTTTTGTGGATGGTGTAAGAAGGTGGTCCAGTTTCATTCTTTTGCATGTAGCTCTCCAGTTTTCCCAGCACCATTTGTTGAAGAGCCTATCTTTTTTCCCCATTGTATATTCTTGTCCCCTTTGTTGTAGACTAATTGACCATATATTAGTTTATTTCTCTCTCTTCTGTTTCATTGATCTATGTGTCTGTTGTTTTGGTGCCAGTACCCTGCTGTTTTGATTACTACAGCTTTGTAGTATAACTTGAAATCTGGAATTGTGATGCCTCCAATTTGTTGTTCTTTCTCAAAATTGCTTTGGGTATACAGGGTCTTTAGTGGTCATACATATTTTAGTATTATACATAGTATTATTTGTTCTGGTTCTGTGAAGAATGTTGTTGGTATTTTGATAAGGATTGCATTAAATATGTAGATTGCTCTGGATAGTATGGACATTTTAACAATACTTGTTCTTCCAATCAATGAGCATAGAAAATCTTTCCATATGTTTGTATCACCTTCAGTTTCTTTTCTCAGTGTTTTATTGTGTTTGGAGTACAAGTCTTCCACCTCCTTGTTAAGTTTATTCCTAGGTATTTTATTGTTTTGGGTACAATTGTAAAGTGATTGTTTTCTTAATTTCTCTTTCTGCTACTTTATTAATAGTGTATAGAAATGCGGCAGATACCTGTATATTAATTTTGCATCCTGTGACTTTACTGAATTCATTTATCAACTCTAGAAAGTTTTAGATGGAATCTTCAGGGTTTTCTGCATGTAGTATTATGTCATCTGCACATAGTGAAAGTTTTACTTCTTCCCTACCAATGTGGATGTCTTTTATTTTTGTTGTTGTTGTTTCCTGATTGCTGTTGCTAGGACTTCCAGGACTGTGTTGAATAGAAGTAGTGAGAGTGTACTCCTTGAAACATACAACCTTCCAAAACTGAATTGGGAAGAAATAGAAAACTTGAAGAGATCAATTACCAGCAAAGAAATTGAATCAATAATGAAAAATCTCCCAAAAAACAAAAGTCCAGGACCAGATGGCTTCACAGGTAAATTCTATCAAACATTTAAAGAATTAATACCTATTCTTCTCAAACTATTCCAGAAAATAAAAAAGGAAGGAAAACTTCCAAGTTCATTCTAAAAGGCTAGCATTACCCTGATACCAAAATCATATAAAGACACTACAAAAAACCCACAAAACTACAGAACAATATCTCTGATGAACATAGATGCAAAAAACCCTCAACAAAATATTAGCAAACCAAATCCAACAAACATTAAAAAGAAAAAATCATTCATTATGATCAAGCGGGATTTATTCCAAGATGTAAGGATGGTTCAATACTCACAAATCAATCAGTGTAATATATCGTATTTACAAGAGAAAGGCTGAAAGCCATGTGATCATCTCAACAGAGGGAAAAAAAAGCATTTGAAAAAATACACTATTTTTTTTAAAGATTTTATTTATTTATTTGACAGGGAGAGAGGGAGAAGAAGAGCGCGTGAGTGCACAAGTAGGGGGAGAGGCAGAGGGAGAGGAAGAACCAGGCTCCCTGCAAAGCAGAAGAAGCCCAATATGGGACTTGATCCCAGAACTCCAGGATCGTGACCTGAGCCGAAGGCAGTGGCTTAACCATCTGAGCTACCCAGGCACACCTTAAAAAAAATACACCATTCATGATACAAACCCTCATCAGAGTAGATCTAGAGGAACATACCTCAATATAATAAAGGCCCTATATGAAAAACCCACAGCTAACATCTTCTTGATGATGAAAAGCTGAGAGCTTTTCCTCTATAATCAGGAATAAGACAAAGATGTCCACTCTCAACACTTCTATTCAACATATTGTTAAATTATATATTCACTGTCCCACTAAAGTGTGAACTCCATGAGGCGTGACAATGTTCCGTTTACCCATGAACTCCCTGGGCCTAGCACCATGCCTGGCATGGGTGGTCACTCAATAAATGTCCGCTGTGGGGCACCTGAGTGGCTCAGTGGGTTGGACCTCTGCCTTCTGCTCAGGTCGTGGTCTAGGGGTCCTGGGATCGAGCCCCACATTGGGCTCCTTGCTTGGCAGGGAGCCTGCATCTCCCTCTCCCTCTGTCTGCATACTTGTAATCTCTATCTCTCTGTCAAATAAATAAATAAAATCTTTAAAAAAAAAATAATAAATGTCCGCTGAATTGATGAAAGTTTGTCAGCACTTAGGTAGTCAGTGGCATTCAACATTGCTTTTCACTTGGCAGTTTTTAAAATGAAATGCAAGTCGTTTCCTATTTCTGTGTCTCCTCAACTAGATTTACACATAGGAACTTTAAAGGGTGGGGGGGGGGAATAATAAGATGGAGAAGAGTAAGTGATGGTGGGGCAGTGGGCAGATTGTATTGCATATGTTTGCAGGACTGGGGAAAGGAAGGCTTCAGTGTAATGGAGTGCCTATTTTATGTGCTGTGCACTATGCTGGGTACTTAATCCTCACCACAGCCCTGCTAGGTAGTAACCCTCATTTTGATAAATAGAAAAATCCAGAGATTAAGTCACTTGCCCAAAGTCACATATTAAGAGACAGCACTGATCTTAAAGCCCATGCTCTGGCCATCTAGAGAAACTGGATTTGGAGCTGGGCCTATCTGGTGATTTGACTCTATCATTAGCATGCTTTCCTCAGAGACGGCAGCTACTGCCATTTACGAATCCTGGTAGTATTGCTATTCTCGTAGGTTCTCCACAAAGGGCCTGATTGGAAATTGCTGTCATTATTTTCTTTTGGACTAGAGCAGAGCTCATTTTACCATTTCCTTTAGATGCTTTTTTAGAGATTTATTTTTCTTTTTATTAATAAGCGCTATACGTTTCATCAAAGGAAAAAGAGAGAGAGAGAGAGATACCAGAAAAATGGGTACATATCCTAACTGCTAGCTGCATCCCCTTGGTTAGGCTTGTTCCTGTACGGCTAGCTCTCTCTTCTAGGTCCCAAGTAATACTTTAGACATCAAAGACAGTTCTCTGGCAAAGAATGACAGGCTCACCCCAACAATCACTTATCCCATTTACTCATCAAAATTACACACCATCATTTTCTTCTAAATAGGATAACCGCCTCAGGATAGCTGGGGAGAACTACAAGAAAGGATGGTATTGCTCTCTTACATCTGGGGCCGTTCAGTCCTCGTATGAGGGAAGTAATAGACTATAACTCATGACAATAGACACTTGTCAAGTGAACCCAGCAGGTCCATATGCAAACCCAGTAGTAGGTGGGAATACATACCTGAAAAGACTCTCTCACCTTCCACCTCGCTGTAGTGTAGTTCTTCCTTGGAGTAAATCCCAGAAACAAGACGATGTCTTCAGTTTCTGTGGTATTCTCTCCTCTTATGGTGACCATCTGTTATGGGTGGAACATGCTCTCCCCCAACCCCACAAAAAAAAGGATATGTTGATGTCCTAACCTCCAGTATTAAAGAATATGAACTTATTTGGGAATAAGGTTATTGCCTATGTTATTAATTAAGTTAAAATGAGGTTATAATGGAGTAGAATGGACCCCAAACCCAATAGGTAGTGTCCTCCTAAGAAGATTGCCGTATGAAGGAAGAGACAAACAGGGAGAAAGCTATGTGGTGACAAAGGTGGAACTGGACAGCTTGCTGGCAAACCACCAGAATTTAGGAAAAGGCCAGCAAGAATTTCCCTACAGGATGGGGCGCCTGGGTAGCTCAGTCGGTTAAATATCTACTTTCAGCTAAAGCCATGATCCCAGGGTTCTGGAATCGAACCCCACATAAGGCTTCCTGTTGAGTGGGGAGCCTGCTTCTCCCTCTGCTTGTCACTCTACCTGCTTGTGCTCTCTCCTTCTCTGGAATAAATGAAAAAAATCTTCAAGGAAAAAAAAAAAAAAAAAAGAATTTCCCTACAAGTTTCAGAGGGAGGACGGTCCTGCCCCTTGACTTCAAACTAATGGCCTCCAGTCCTGTGACAATCAACTTCCATTGTTTTAAGCCACCGGGTTCATGGCACTTTGTTACAGCAGTCCTAGAAATGAATACATTATCTTATGTATATGGCAGGAGCCCCAAATACAAGGAAGAGGTGGGAAGGGCAGTGAGGTTTGGGCTACTGTCCCAATTTGGCAGCAGACCAGCAGCAAGACCTGAGGCTAGTCACTCCACCCTACTGAGCAAGCTTCCTCATCCGTGTGAACAGGGATAATGACAGCTGCTGCGTCTACCTCAGAGATCTACAGTGATAACTACCAAGTCTTCCACCAGAGATGCTACGACAAAGTTGGCCTGACAGCTACGGAGAACCAACAATGTAAGAGACAGCACGACTGCCATGGGGAATTTCACACTCTGGCTGAAAGATCCTTTCCTATATAACATAACCAGCATAAGCCAAGGGCCAAGTGTGTGCTTTGGACCTGATTCCCTATTGATATCAAAAGGAGGAAGGATCACTGTGGACTGGGGTAGAGAAAAGGCCTTCATAAAGGACCTTAGCCAAAAAGGGAATGATTAGAAGAATACTGGATATCTGCAGGGTGTTCAGGAACAATACTGGACGTTATGCCCAGAAGTAGTCCAAGAAACCACCCCTGCAGCCACTCTGAGGTATAGATAACAAAAACTAGGACCACCAACAGCACTTGCCCTTGACACTGGCTGATGCCATTCCCACCTGGAAACTAGATACAGTCTCTATTGTTGCCACTACTCTCAATAGAACAAAAAGGGTCACTGTTACTTAACCACACTTGCTTTCAGTCCCAAGCCTGGGGGCAAATGATTGACACAGCCTAGTCATATGTTAACAGTCTAGCTCGATGCTGTTGAAATATAGAAATACAGAAATAGAAATGTAATGCAAGCCTCATATATAATCCTAACTTTCCTAGTAGCCTCATCAATAAAATCGTAGAAAGAAGTGAAATTAATTTTAATAATATGTTTTATTGAACCCAATATATCCAAAATATTATAATTTCAACATGTGACACCAGTTGCATTTCAAGGGTTCGATAGCTATGTGGCCAGTGGCTATCATATTTGATAGTATAGCTTTAATAGGAAACCCAGCAAAATAAGTGTACTAAGTGGACTTGTGGTTTCCACAGTGAGACGTGGGTTCTGCTTCAGAAGGAAGGCCATTTCCCTAACACAGGAAGGGGGTTCAGGGGCAATCTTGTGGATGAAAGATACACTTGAATGAAAACCAAGACTAGATTATAGAAAAAAAATGAAGGACTTAATTTTAATGTGTAGTGACTGGGAGCCACTGACTGGGGAAGTACTTTGAAAAGATTAAGAGGGGCACCTGGATGGCTCAGTAGGTTAAATAAAGCCTCTGCCTTCAGCTCAGGTCATGATTCCAGGGTCCTGGGACTGAGCCCTGCATCCAGCTCTCTGCTCAGCAGGGAGCCTGCTTCCTCCTCCTCTCTCTCTCTCTTTCTCTCTCTGCTTGCCTCTCCCCCTACTTGAGATCTCTGTCTGTCAAATAAATAAATGAAATCTTTTAAAAAAGAAAAAAGAAAGAAAAGTTTAAGAAAGTTACCACACAGATGTAGATGTAACTTTAAGAACACCAGAATTGGGGATGCCTGGGTGGCTCAGTCGGTTAAGCCTCTGCCTTCAGCTCAGGTCATGATCCCAGGGTCTTGGGATGGAGTTCCGCATGGGGCTCCTCGCTCGGCAGGGAGCCTGCTTCTCCCTCTGACTCTGCCTGCTTGTACGCGCGCTCTCTCTCTCTCTCTCTG
Organism: Mustela nivalis; assembly: GCF_964662115.1. NCBI lineage: Eukaryota > Metazoa > Chordata > Mammalia > Carnivora > Mustelidae > Mustela > Mustela nivalis. The sequence continues at coordinate 50,590,776 of NC_139022.1, read as the reverse complement.
ATAAATAAATAAATAAATAAATAAAACCCTTAAAATACAAAAAACAAAAAACACTAGAATTGGGATTAGGAGTCCTGAGTTTTAGTTAGGCTTCTTATCTATGAAGTCCTAGGCAAGCTGCCTCTATGAATCTTCTCACATTCAGAAATGGGGATGATGATATCTATCTCTCGAGCTTGTGAGGATTCAGTGAAATAATGTATGTAAAATGCACAACAGCTAGCAAGCACTCAATAAATGTTACTTGAATCTGAATGAATCTGAATATCTAGTTGGAGATTTAGATAAACAGTAAGGTGGTTGAACTCTTTCCCCAAAGCCTAGAGGAATACTCTAGAATAAAAGCTAGAAATATGTATTTCAGGCATTTCAATTCTGCCTCAGTTTGGACCAGTTAAAATATGTACTTGTTTCAATGAACAAAGGAAAAAAAAGAGAGAAACTAGGAAACAGACTTTTTTAACTCTGGAGAACAAACCGATGGTTATCAGAGGGGAGGTCGGTGGGGGGATGGGTGAAATAGGTGAAGGGGATTAAGAGTGCACTTAACCATGATGAGTACTGAGTCATGTACAGAATTGCTGAATCACTACATTGGACACCTAAAAGTAACTTAACACTATATGTTAACGATACTGAATGAAAATGAAGAACTTAATGGGGCGCCTGGGTGGCTCAGTGGTTTAAGCCTCTGCCTTCAGCTCAGGTCATGACCTCCGGGTCCTGGGATCGAGCCCCACATCGGGTTCTCTGCTCAGCAGGGAGCCTGCTTCCCCCTCTCTCTCTGCCTGCCTGTCTACTTGTGATCTCTCTCTATCAAATAAATAAATAAAAATCTTAAAAAAAAAAAGAAAGAAAATGAAGAACTTAAATAAAAATATGTACTTGTTTCCTCAGTAGCCCATTTCTTCCTTATAGCCATTACTGGCCATTTCTGGCTAGGGGCAGTCTCTCCTTCTATGATCCAGAGTTCTCCTTTGGGTAATGTGACAAACAGATTGTTGGACTCACGCCTCAGCCTCTTCATAGGTACATACATGAGGGCAGAGGCCACATCTCATTCATCTTTGTGTTTTGGGGTTTTTTTTGTTTAAGGTGTATTTGCTTATTTGAGAGAGAGAGTGGGGGCAGTGGCACAGGGGGAGGGAGAGAGAGAATCTCAAGCAGATTCTCTGCTGAGTATGGAGCCCAATGTAGGGCTGGATCCTACGTCCCTGAGATCATGACCTAAGCGGAAATCAAGAACCTGATGCCTTCGGGCTCTCTGCTTGGCAGGGAGTCTGCTTCCTCCTCTCTCTCTGCCTGCCTCTCTGCCTGCTTGTGATCTCTGTCTGTCAAATAAATAAATAAAATCTTCAAAAAAAAAAAAAAAAAGAACCTGATGCTTAAGTGACTGAGCCACCCAGGTGCCCCTCATTCATTCATCTTTGTATATATCCCCCCATATTTTCTTGAACTGGAAGCATCCAAGCAGACAAGATCAGAAAAATTTGGTACTTTTCTTTAAGATTTTATTTTTAAGTAATCTCTACACCCAACATAGGACTCAAACCCACAACCTTGAGATCAAGAGTCACACACATCCCACCAACTGAGCCAGAGAAAAATTTGATAATTTTAGAAATTGGATAATGAGTACTATGAATACTCATTATTACTATTCTCATTACTTTTATGTTTGTTTGGAAATTCTCATTATAAAAAGTCTCTTAAAAATCCAAGAAACTTTTGCTTTAAGACCATGGAACAAGCTTATTTCTTTCTGTATCCCATTAAAATGCCAGCAGGAGGGCTTAATTTTCTATCAAACTAGTGGAGGTTAAACTTCAAGGACCCCTGATGGCACAGGTCTTTTTCAAGGTCCCAGAAGGTGCCTTAGCAATATGTTCATATTTGTAAGTTTTTCTAAAACCTGCAGAAGCAATATATTTCAATTGTATTGGTTAAGGTCATTGTCTCTTCTGATTTCCGCTCTGGCACAGTTTTCCTTGTGTCAGGTAGCATTAGAGTGGCTGTAGTCATTTTGGGGATCCAGCTAAGGAGAAGTTGTATTTCAGATTCAATTTGTTTGAATTACAAGCTATTACTAATAACAAGTTGTCAAGCTGGGGAAAAAAAAAAAAAAACCCATCGTAACAACAATTTTTTTGATGAATGATGCTTGAAGAAAGACTGAATTATCTTTCTGTTCAATCTATATAAATTTGATAGAATAAAATCATTTTCATATGAAAAGCCAGACCAAAAAAACCCAAAATGCAGAGGAAAAGTATATTAGTATAGTATAGCAAAAACTCTGTGTGTGTATGTGTGTGTATATGGTATAGACATTAGTATTTTAATAGCATTATATGGTTACAGATGGCAGCTACACTTGTAGGGAGCATAGCACAGTGTACAGAGTTGTTGAATCACTATGCTGAACACCTAAAACTAATATAACATTGTGTTTCAACTACAATAAAAAAAAAATTATGTTGGGTGGGGGAGGGGGAGCCTGGGTGGCTCAGTCTGTTGAGCATCTGACTCTTGATTTCCTCTTCAGGTCTCGATCTCAGGGTGGTTAGTTCAAGTCCTGCATGGAAACCACTTTAAAAAAAAAGTATGTTGGGGGGCGCCTGGGTGGCTCAGTGGGTTAAAGCCTCTGCCTTCGGCTCGGGTCATGGTCCCGGGGTCCTGGGATCGAGCCCCGCATCGGGCTCTCTGCTCAGCAGAGAGCCTGCTTCCTCCTCTCTCTATGCCTGCCTCTCTGCCTACTTGTGACCTCTGTCTGTCAAATAAATAAATAAATCTTTAAAAAAAAAAAAAAGTATGTTGGGCAATAGAATAATAAATACATTATATTGTTTTTTGATTTTGTAATACTTATGGATTTTGTATCAACATTCCAAGACTTGTAATTTGTTGTGATTTATTTCCTCATTCTAATAAATATTCATTTTTCTTACCTAAGTCTGCCTTCAAATTTTTATTTTTTCTCCTAAACATGACTCCAAAATGGATCTTTCATAAAACATGGATCTCTGATATCATAATCATGCACTTTGACATCCCCCTCTCAGGAACTGATAGAACTAAGAGGTAGAAAATGAGCGAAGATATAGAAGACCTGAACAACACAACCAACTAACAGGATCTAATTGACATTTATAGAACACTCCATCCACAAGGGCAGAATGCCCATTTCTTTTTTTTGAGTGCTGGTTAATAGACCACATACGGGGGTGCCTGGGTGACTCAGTGGGTTAAGCCTCTGCCTTGGGCTCAGGTCATGATCTCAGGGTCCTGGGATCAAGCCCCGCATGGCTCTCTGCTCAGCAGGGAGCCTGCTTCCCCCCCCTCCCTGCCTGCCTCTCTGCCTACTTGTGATCTCTCTCTCTCTCTGTCAAATATAAATAAAATATTTTTTAAAAATCTTATTAAAAAAAAAATACACATGCTGGGCCAGAAAGCAAACATTAACAAATTTAAAAGAACTGAAATCATACAAAGTAGGTTTATAGACCATTATGAAATCAAATTAGAAATCAATGAGAGAAAGGCCACAGGAAAATTAAACAAACAACACACTTTAAAATCATACCTGGTCAAAGAGGAAGTCTCAAAGGAAATTAAGGATACACAGAACTTGGGTGCCCGGGTGGCTCAGTTGATTAAGTATCTGCCTTCTGCTTAGGTCACAATCTTAGGGTCCTAGGATTGAGCCCCAACATCAGGCTCACTGCTCAGTGGAGAATTTGCTTGTCCCTCTGCTCCTCCCCCAACTTGTGCTCTCTCTCTCTCTCTCAAATACATAATAAAATCTTTTTTAAAAATTTAAAAAACATACAGAACCAAGTAAAGTTAAAATACCAAAATTTGTGGCTTGTAGCTAAAGTAGTGTCAGGAAGCAAATTTATGCATTACGTGATTACCTCAGGAAAGAGGGAAAGATCATGTTAGAAAAAGTCTCAAGTCTGTAACCTCAAGAAACCAGAGAAAATAAGAGCAAAAGAAACCCAAAGCAAGTAGAATGAAGGAAATGATACAGATAAGAGCAATGAAATTGGAAAGGAAAGCAATTTTTAAAAAACCACAAAAAGCTAGCTAATAGCTTCTAGCAAGACTGACAGAAAGAAACAAATTAACAATATCAGTAACGAAATTGTGTATTATCACAGTACCACAACCTTTAAAAGAATAATAATGGAAAACAGAGACCTTTAAACTTACAAATTCAACAACTTAGAAGAAATGGACCAACTCTCCAAAAACTACAAGCAACCAAAGCTCAGGGAAGAGGAAATAGAATCATTCTATAGCCATTAGCGAAATTGAATTTGTCATCAAAATTTCCTGGAAAAAAGAAATGGAGAATTCTATAAAATAATTTGAGAAGCATTAACACCAATTCTATACAATCTCTTGCAGAGAACAGAGGAGGAGGAACTATTTCTCTAGTTAGTTTTGTAAGGCCAGCATTACTCTGATACGAAAACTAGAAAAAGACGGTACAATAAAGAAAACTACAGATCAACATCTCTCCTAAATATAGATGCAAATATCATCAACAAAATATTAGCAAATCAAATCCAACAATTAAAAAATACCTTTTAATTAAATTTTTATTTGGATTTTTAAATAAATTTTATATTAAAAATAATGCATGACCAAGCAGGATTTGTTCCAGGTATGCCTGGCGGGTTCAACATTCAAAAATCAATTCATATAACTCTATATTGTAATTCACATGTCAATAGTCTAAAGAAGCAAAATCATATGATCGTATCAACTGATGCAGAAAAGCATCTGACAAGACCCAAACCCCACTCTTACTCATAACAAAACCTGCATCTTCTGCCATGCCAAAAAAATGCTCATAGAAGGGAATACATCCGTGAATATTGGGAATGGGAGAGTGTTCCATCAATTGAGAAAAGATTTTGACAAATATCAGGGAGGCAGGAAGTGATGGAAGAAATAAGGTGGAAGAGACACTCCAGTCCAGAATGGAAATTGAGGAAGACACTCTTCGCAGCAGGGGTGGCTGCTAGTTCTTCTTGGAGAAGTCCAGTAAAGACTGGGGTTAGCAAGTCAGGTAGGGAAACAGGAATGGGATATGGAGTATTGTCAACACTGGTGTTCCCTGAAAACGGTCAACCGTTTTCAGGTCATGGCACACATGGAAAATAAGAATATGTGTAAGGGAACTGTTTTAAGGAAATGATTTTCAGACTCCCAAATTCCATATGGCCTGACTCTAAAACTGAATTGCCCAAAGCAGCGTCCTGAGTCAAAGTGATTCTCCTTTCTCATTTCTAGTTTCCCAATAGCTTTCCACCACATCACCAACAAAAGCATTCTTTAGTGATTTACCACCCTGGATCCCAAGCAAAGGAATAGTTTAACATTAACCAGTGCCTTAAAAATGCACCCCCACCACCCCGGTCCATCTCGTTATACAAATTAAGACACTGATTTCTAATATATTTTACTTTTTGTGCTAATAATTTTTCTTTAATCAATGAGAATAAATTTTTTAATACATTGCCTTTTGGTCACAAAAATATAATATAATAGACTAAATTTGTTTCTAGCAGAGAAGTACGATAAGATTATTAAGAGATTTTCCGATGCTTTTACTTCCGGTTAAGATGGAGAAACAAGTACCACATATATCCCATGCTTTAAATAACCCCCAAACTGGACACAATTATGTGAAGTTATGTTTTTGAAGCCTTGGGCACCTGGAAATAAAAAACATGAGCTCCAAGAGGCAGGGAATGAATGCCTTAGATGTTTCTCTTGCTTGTTCCCTCTGAAGAAGCCAATTCCCATGTTGTGAACTGCTCTCTTGAGAAGCCCATGTGGCAGGGAACTGAGAAGGTCTTAGGCCAACAGCCAGTGAGGTACTGAGGTCCTCATTCCACTGGTTCTCCAGGAATGCAATTCAGCCACCACTCATGTGAGGCAGCCCAAAAACGGACCCTTCCGAGTGAAGCCTTTAGACAATACCCCAGCCTTGGCAGCTAACTGCTTCATGGGAGATCCCAGGCCACAGGCAGCCACATAAATCATGCTCCACTCTTTGACCTATGGACACTGTGAAGTAAGAGCTGTTTTTTGTTTCAAGCTGCTAAGTCTTATGATCTGTTATACAGCATTTGCTTTCTGTAAGAAGACAGATATAAGACAGTATGAATTCCATTTCTAACACTACTGGAATTGGGCAAAGAGCAGGCTTGAAAATCTTTCATCGCATAACCAATCACACATTTTCATTCCTATTCTGTGTCTTGTACCTGCTTCAACTTTTCATTCATAATAGAATAAAATGCCCTTTTTCTGAGCTCCACCTATCCTTAAAGCTTTCCAACTAAAGTAACTAAATGTAATGAAGTAAATGGCCAGAGATGCTGTACTTTTCCGTCTAATGACAGAGGAAAAAAAAAGAAAAAGAAAAACAAAACACTCCATCTGGGTGAAAATTGATAATTAGCCATAGCCAATTCCTGGACATCTGGCTCTTAAATGAAACTGAACATAGTAATGTCTGTTTCCCAGGGCATTCTTTTACCGAAAATGCTATTTATTCTTCCTGTCTTTAAAATGAGAGCACCACTGCAATTTTAAATATCAAGTTACCAAAGATTTGTCTCAAATTTTTTCATGTTACCATAGTGTTACATATTTGTTGCAGAAAATTTGGAAACTACAGAAAATCACAAGAAGAAAAAAAATTCATCATCCAAGATAACTGTTAACATTTTGATGACTATCTTTTCAGATTTGACTATAAAAATAAAAGGAATTTTGGAAAAACAGTTTTTCTCCCTCACAACAAATCCTCATTAAAAAAAAAAAAACCCTACAGGGTGTTTTAATGAATGAAATTTACTGAAGAACACCAAGATGTTTATTCTATTGAAATCCACATCCATTTCCTCATACGATTGATGGTGTGGCTGTTGACCTTGATATTTCAGCTCTGACAACTGATCCGAATAGCTCAGGGAAATATCCCATATGGTTGAAGCAGTTCCGGCAGCATTTTGAGAGTAGTGGGGCTCAGGGAAACAACATATGTTTGCACCCACTCTCCCTTCATGTTGCTACTGCTGCCCTGGAATGGGTGGTGGAGGAGGGGCTCATAGACTTGCACCCAGATCCTTTTTGGTCTGGAGCCAGCTCAAAGAAGTGCTAGAGGTCTAAATGTTAAGTTTCAGGAATTTCCTGAGCTGGTTATTAAACACAGTCATTACTAAGAGTTAGATGATATAAACTTACAATTAAATTACATTGAAAGCAAAGGTAATAAACACTCAAAACTCATCACTTTTCCATCATTTTAGTACATTTTGTTATTACCTATGTATGTTCCTGGTGTGTTTCCATCTATTTTATCTGTATAGGGGAGATACTATATAATGGTTTGCTGGAGCACATCTTTTTGCTGTATGTATCAGTAATTCATTTCTTTTTATCACTATATCAGAGTGCAATGTACAATGCTCCAGTTTGTTTCTCATTCATGGGCTGAAGAACATTTCGGTTGCTTTTAGTTCAGAGTGATTATGAATAATTCCATTCAGTGTTGTATTGAAGAAATCTTGCCTAACCCAAGGTCACACAATTCTTCTACAATATCTTCTAGAAGTTTTACAGTTTCAGGTTTTATATTTCTGTCTATGATCTATTTTTGCATGTGATACAAAATAAAGTAGAGGTTCTTTCTTTTTCCTTTTTGCATATGTATGTCCAATTGCTCTAGCATCGTTTTTTGAAAATACTATTGTTTCTTCATTGAATTGTCTTTGCTTCTTTGTTGAAAAATCAGTTGACTACATGTATGTTTATAGGTTATGCTAGAATTTTTAAATAAGACCTTCTTTGTTAGCAACTATGAATGACTGTTTTCTGGAAAAAAGGGGTAACTCAGAGGGCCATAGACACTATCCTCACCTTCACAGGGTTTAGTAAATTCTTTTTTTTTTTTTTTTAAGATTATTTATTTATTTATTTATTTGACAGAGAGAGATCACAAGTAGGCAGAGAGGCAAGCAGAGAGAGAGAGGAGGAAGCAGGCTCCCTGCTGAGCAGAGAGCCTGATGTGGGACTTGATCCCAGGACCCTGAGATCATGACCTGAGCCGAAGGCAGAGGCTTAACCCTCTGAGCCACCCAGGTGCCCGGGTTTAATAAATTCTTGAAGCAGGAAGGCTGGAGGGAGGCTCAGGTCTGGTTTTGCTTTACCATGAACTAGAGGAGACAAGTTTTTTGGTTCATTACTAACTACCCTGCTTATTGTATATCTTCTATGTCTGAATACAGGACAATCCTGAATATAAGGAAGCCCTCCATTTTTTCCCAATAAAATAATTTTAAAGGCATTTTTGGGTCCTTTTTCTTTTTCTGTATCCTAGGGATACATTAAAAAGACAGTCAAATAGTCAAATATCTCCTTTTCAAAACTTTGTTATAATTAGCAATTATATAAAAAAATTCCGTATTATATAATATGATATATACATTTAGGAATGTTTCTTTATTTTTTTACTTTTGTTTATCATGACATAGTTTTACTTACGTTCTGCACATGTCTATTTATCAGAATCTTTGCCAATACTAGAACTACTTCTTGTATCATCTAACCTAGTTTCTTCAGAGCACACTGGCACCTTTATGTTATTTGAAATACAGTACTATTTGCATCTCTGCATGAAGCTGTCTTCAGCAATTTTTATCACAAGCCACAAGCACCTATTTGCATAACATTACAGGAGTTGACATTTTTATTCATTCTGCACTCATGCATTTGTGAGTTCTACCTCATAATTATTTACAGTGGCTTTCTTTGTTAAGAAAATATATTTAGGAATTTTATTGTGCCTCTTTCAGGCAGGAAGGCGGTCAAAAGGGCAGAAAAGTAAGGCACTAAAACCCCTGAGACTCACAGTGTAGGAATTGTGCAAATAGGGAACTGAGGAAGAGAGACTGATAATTGGAGTTGAGTCACCTCCCAGGAATATCCTCATGGGGCACGAGTGTGAGCTCTAGGAGGAAGGTGAAGCATCCTTGGCTATAGGGTGATAAGGACAGCCTGGGGTTCTTGGAGGCTTTGCCCCTTGTCTGATGAAGCAAGCTGGATTCAGAATTAAGAGTCTCACCAATATCCACTACCAGTAGAACTGGTCCAGGGGCTTATATTTTGATGGCTTTTTTGTAAGTCTGGGGCTTTAATTTCTGTCCTCTGACTTGGAGACCTTCAGATAGCCTTATGAAATGGAAAGCAATGAGTGTGGACCTCTTTGCTTATGTCTCCACAGAAGGCAACTTAGTACCTCTGTTCATGTGTCTGAAGAGAACCAGAAAAGCTCTCCCCCACCCCCCACACCTGCCCCGGCCTCAAGCCACTGTGCCTCCTGAAGTCCTTCCTATTTCCCTTTGGAAAATCACTTTTTTTGTACAGCTTGGCTGTTATTGCACACACACCCCCCGCAGTGTCTCCTGTCCAGGTTCGTGCCCTGTCCCATCTCCTCTGTGTCCTGTAGGAAGCATGTCTGTATGTGTGTGTATGTGTGCATGTGTGTGCGTGTATGCCTGTGAGTTCCCCACTAGATCACAAGCTCTCAGATGATGAGCCCTTCCACAGACAAACTAAACATCATGCTAGCTGGCAGAGGAGAAATATTTACAGTCCATCTCTAATATCACAAAGCAGTCAATGAAAGGGCGAATTCAGAGCTGAGAATGGATAAAATGATAACTAACACGGTACCTCATGCCTGAAAAGTTCAGGCTTCCTTCTGTTCATTCTCATCTACAGTCATTTTTCCTGGAGCAGCAGTAGCATCACTAGATGCTGTATTCTTGGCAGAGCTTGGGAGCTGGTGTGCATTCTGTTGCCGTTTGCAGACAAAAGTCTTTATATCTGTATAGAGGTAGGGGGCCACCTTCTAGTTCTTCTTTGTATGCAATGAATCCAGTCAGCCAGGTGGATGTTGAAAGTTTCACGCTTGAACTACTCAGGTGAGAGTCACTGGGGTCACAGGCAGTGGTTCCTGCCTATCCTTGCAGTAATTCTTTCTCTTGGGCATGTCCAGTGTTACCAAACCTCACAGATATGACAGTGATGTCCTGGGATACTGTGCAGATAAGCAGACCAGTGGTAATGCTGGTGTCATTGCTATCGCTGGTCACCTGCATGACACTGCTGGTGCTGGTGGGAGGGACTGGGCAGTGAAGAAGGGGGGAAGAAGACCCAAGTGTTCTGTGACTCAAGATACTTCTTGAGGTCCCCACAGAACTGCTAGTGAGTGGGTGTAGGCTCCCAGGATACCACTCCCAGGAAACAAAGCTCCCGGTGACACTTGAGGGTCTTCCAAACCACAGCCTGGGTATTTCCCCAGCCAACCTAGCTTATTCCCTGTTGAGCAAAGGGTATCCTCTGGACCTCAAATACTCCCTACTAGCCTCTATCCCCACATACCAGAAGTACTCAGGACTAGTTTCCAGATCATAGCTCTCTATTCCAGAAGCACCCTGGGAAGAAATTGCTTGGGAACTGATGGGTTAGAGGTGCTGAAATTATTAATGATCAAAGACATGTCTATTGCTGCCCCTTCACCCATAGAAAAGAAGCTGAGATCAGGAAGAACTAATTGCTGCATGAGTCATCAGATACTGGTGAAAATGATAGAATTTGAAGCTTTGAAGAAATCTGTAAGCTCAATGAAAAAAATACTAGATTTCTCTAGGAATAATTTTAGAATTTGGATTTTAGCTATTATTTCTTTCTTTCTTTCTTTTTAAGATTTTATTTATTTATTTGACAGAGAGATAGACAGCACAAGTAGGTACAGCAGCAGGCAGAGGAGAAGCAGGCTCTCCACTGAGCAGGAAGCCTGATATGGGGCTTAATCCCAGGACTCTGGGATCATAACCAGAGCCAAAAGCAGACGCTTAACCAACTAAGCCACCCAGGAACCCCTTAGCTATTATTTCTAAGAATAATAATAGTATTTTAAAATATGGTACCCGATAGCAATTAGATTATTTGTTTTATTTATAAGGTTGCTCTACAATCCATCTGCAGCCTGTGTTCAAAGAAGTAGGTACAAAGTTACTTGATTTTGAAATAAAGAGCAGGTTGGGGTAAGGGATGCCTTTTAAAAATCTCCAGGTCATAGAAAAGAGTCAAGAAAAGAAATCTGGAAAGAAGAGGGCAAGAGAGTTTAGCTGAGACTATTTATACTGCCCCAGGCTTTCTTTCTGCCTTCCCCCACCAAGCTTCAAACACCTCTTCCCTTTCCCTATAAGAGGTAGACCTCTCGATAAGCTTGGAAACCCTAGAGCAGATGGTTGACCTTTGGTTTTTTGGATCCCAGAGTGGAGACGGCAGTGTGGTAAGTGAAGCAGAGAGAAGACTGGAGACAGTGCTCAGAGCCTGACCAGAGAGCTCTCCTATGGTTTCCAGCAGCAGTCGAGACAGGGGTCATCTTGCCTTGGGGCAGGGTGCCCCTACAGCATAGGATCTTGGGAGGGCAGCCCCAAAGAACCTAGATGAGGCCCTGTCTCCAAACTTCTTCACTAGAGCCAGGAAGAGCTAAGGAGGGTGTGGTTGGTAGACTTTATCCTATTAAGACATCAGACTACAAATTATGCAGCAGCAAAACTGTCACCTAGAGAGAGGATGGAGGCATGTGGGGCACAACCAGACCCTTCCTTGCTGTTCTTCCCCTGCACCCAGAGGGGGAGGAGAAGAGGAGAATCTTTGCAAGTGGAGAACAGCTGTAATGTTGAATGTGAGCTCCAAATGGACTGAGCGTAAGTCTTTAATTTGACTAAATATTTACTCCGAGACTAACTTTGAAATGGCAATGAGAATGAAAAGACCGAGTCTCTCCCTATCATTGAAAATGGGGGTTTTAGAGTTAAAATGAACTCAATTATGGAGAAAAAAATCTAACTTGAGTTGGGTTGGTTGTTGATTGTGAATTTTAACTCTATTACACTATTGTATTCTCCCTTTGAAGTCTTAAGTCATGTACCTGGTGTGGACAGGTATATGACTCAGATGTGAGCTCACTAGACAGTATGAGCAGTGTCTGTGGGTCCTGCAGTCCACACTTGGAGGCCTAGGGCACATTTCACCCATCTGAGTATCTGGCTCAGAGGCTCCAGAACTTTTCAACTTGTCCCAGTTGACAGTAGCTCAATGATGACCTAGCTTCTTGAGAGGCTAGCACACATTATACATCCCACTAATTATTTTTACAGGACCAAAAAAATAACATTTATTATGCACTTATGGCATGCTAAGTGCCAGCCTGTAAATGATATGTTGGAAGATAGGAACTTATTTTGAGAAGCTCACCGGGGAAAACAAGGAGATAAGACGTCAGACCTGCAAATACATCCTAATAAAAGCATTTGCTAAACAGTCCAAGCCAAACCTCTCAAATAGCAAATTGCTTTCCCCTCTCCTTCAGCCACTAAGAGGACAAAGTGACCAAGGGTGGCAAAGGGGCAGAGTACCAAATCAGGGACAGGAATGAGGCAATGAGTGAAGTTGGAGGCATCAAAGCAGAAAGGTTGTAACTGCAAGAGGGAGAAAGACTGTATAAGCATCCACCCTAGCAAGCTGCTGGTCTGACTTTTTCCTTCTCAGTCTGGTCTCCTCCTTTACCCTGAACCAAATTCACAGTGTTGCTAATGAGAAGTCTCCTCTGATTCTAGTCTCGTCCGACCTGTGGGAAAGTTCAGTTGTGCGAAAGCTGTCCATGAGAGGAAACTGCAGGTGTAGGGCAATGTCAAGGTGGCCTAGATGCCTGAAGTGGGGGTGGGGGTGAGGAGGGGCCAGCTGAGTGAATGAGAAGACAGCCAGGTGCTAAGAGAGACATCATTTCCTTTCACTCTAGTGGAAGGAATAATAGGCTTTAAGAAAATGATTTATTTTAATGTGGAAGTGTCTTCTATCACAGGGCTCTGTCATTTCCCCTGCATTAAATGCTTAGTCACCCTCCCCCCAACCTAAAGAGACTAATCTACTATTCTGAGGGAGAGGGCGGTTATCTTTGCAAAAATACTTGCTGCTGGGACACGAGATGGAGGTCACTTTAAAATACAATAGCTTCATCTCTTCATTTGTATGCAATTTCATTTTTCAAGTAATGGGTCTTTTCAAATAGAATTTCCTTTGGTCTAATCCTTTAAAATTGTCCCTGCAACTAAGCAATAATGTGAGTACAAAGGTAAGTGCATATTAATTCTAAAATTGATTCTATTTATTAAATGTTTTACTTTTTTCAAATGTCTACTGTAGTTGAATACTTATGTTTCAAACTCTTTCGCTGACCCATGCTGTCTCTGTAAGACAGGAATAGCATAGCATTAAATTAATTTCCACAGCAACTAATATCATAAACACCCGATTATGGCTTTGTTACAAAATGTAGCAGATGGGAGAAAGAGCTGAGAAAAACAAAGCTCCCTTCAAAACACGATATTTTTAAAACAGTTTTTTAAAACTGATAGTGAAGGGAATACCAAGTAGTAAGCTTCAAAGTAAATTGCATAATATTTACCTAAATTTTGTCCTCGCTTCCAAGAATTGTGCCTAGAACCCAACTCTCATTTCACAAATTAGCTCACAGAAGTTATTAGAAGAATGACGTAGAACTTTTTGGCAAAATCTCCCCATAAGGAACCACTCGCATGTGTTGTCTCTCCATTACTCGCGGATCCCTATTACAAATGGTCTTTTCAGGTGGTAAGTAAAGAAGATGCTGGATTTGCCTTCAGCAAGGGGACCAAATGGCTGCTTCGGGTAGCAGAATTTAATTTATTTGGGGCTGAGTTTGGAGAAATGCGATGACCACCATTTGCCTGCTGCTGGCCGAAGGAGGAAAGCAGCAGCGAAGGGAAAGATGGGGTGAGGGCTATGTTACGTAGAACCACCAAATCCTGACGCTAGGAATTTAGGAAAGGCACAGAGTTTCCCTGTGCTTTCTGAAACAAAGGAGAGGAGCCAGCCTTCAGATGGGGCGTCATGGAGGACAGCAGCGTGGCGTGGATTTCATCTCTGCTACTAGCTCCTCGGTGGCAAGCTTTTCCTTCGGATTCCAGGTACCGGGAGAACCATGTGGGTGGGATCATCCAGTGCTACATTTGGCTAAAACTACCAAAGCATCAGCTGGATCCATGTGTTTCTGAAACTTGAGGGAAACAGTCTAAATAGTTATATCAAAATTGTATTTTTGCTGGTTGAAGCAAAAGTGGTCTTTCTGGCTTATCTCAGACAACAATAACCATCATTCCATCATTTTATAGGTACAGATGAGAGTTAAACTAATTCCTTTGGAAAGTATATTCATATGGATGAAGCTGCTAGAAATACATTAAACCATAGCATTTACTAAGAGCAAATGACAATGCCCAAAAGACAGTTTCTGATGGTAAAATTGTAGAGTGAAGTGTGAAATGTGCACATACCTTAATCTCCAGGGTAACAGTCGTAATAGTGACCTACTCCACTGGGTTGTTAGGAAGCATGTGATATGCTGGATAAAAAGTTGGCTCTTTGAGCCAGTTGGTGCCTCTATCCTATTCAGAATCACATCATATTTTTCTTGAGTTTCCTATCTTGGTTTATTTGGTTTAAAGCTAATGTCAAACAAGGAGTAGTCTAATCTGTATCAAAAGAGTTTAGAATTCATGGGCCTCTGGAGCCCTTGCTAAGGCTAATTAACCACATTCCTACCTTCTCAAGCCATTAAGTACTGGAATGATAGGAGCTTTGCACTGAGCAGAGAAAGCCTCAAATAATTGGCAAGAAAATGAAAGGCCTGCCCCAAAGAATGTCTGCTTCAGGCTCCACCAAGGACAAATTCTTTAGTGGAACATACCAGCAGCCACAGAAGCTCATAAGCAGAGCCTGTATCTGTGAATCTAGAACCCACACTATCCAGCTTGAAAGTACCTTGATTTAGGGACACCTGGGTGGCTCAGTTGGTTAAGCAGCTGCCTTCAGCTCAGGTGATGATCCCAGCGTCCTGGGATTGAGTCCCACATCGGGCTCCTTGCTTGGCAGGGAGCCTGCTTCTCCCTCTGCCTCTGCCTGCCACTCTGTCTGCCTGTGCTCACTCTCGCTCCTCTCTCTCTGACAAATAAATAAATAAAATCTTTAAAAAAAAAGTACCTTGATCTTTGTTGAAAGCTCACTGTAGAACTGGTTATTGTCAAGCAAAGTCAAGTCAAATAAAACAAAACAATCTCTTTTCACCAGAGAAAGATGTTCATAATAAATAGGGTATGCCTAAAAATGGTTTTTGTTTTGGAAATAATATATATTCCATACATATGGAAGATTGGGTAGTTTTTTTAAGGTTAGCATTATCTTAATTTAAATTTCTATAAAATGAGCTTCATTTGTACATTCAATGACTCTAGCTGATTTTCCCAAAATACATCACATAGGCCAACATTCCCACCAAGCTAGGAATAGGAACAAGCTGTTAGTAAGAGGGAGGGATGGCTGAGAACTGGAGCTGCCAAGACTGCATGATTAAAAATTATCCTAAGTTGAAAAAAGCAGAGATTTCCCCCACTTGGTTATATTATAACATCTACAACAGTAACACACACAGCTTCTGTGATTTACAACAAAAATGGCAGAATTCCTTAGGCCCAGGAACTTGAAGAATAAATTCTCCTCCCATACCAGACCATGGGGCGGGGGGAGGCTAAGGGGGGAGCAGCTCTCTTGCCCTATGGCTTTTTCAAAAGCAGATAACTGATTTCTTAAATATGCCATGCATTTCTTGTTTCTAATTAAGTAAAATGAAACAGAGTGTCGATGAGCTAGTACTCATCTCTGGTGTAAATAAAAGGCCAGGAATAGGGTTCAAGTTCATTAGAAGGAGTTTAGAGTAGGAAGAACATTTGAATTCAAGAGTTGTGCAGCACAGAGCCGGTCCTGATGAATGCACTTTTCTAGTCTCTGGAGAACTCACCGGGATGCTAGGGCATACACCTGGGGAAAGACCGTGCAGACATAATACTGCGGCATATATCCTCGGGAAAGGAGGGAGGGGGGTCGTTAAGTGTGGTGATGGAATCAGGAGTGCAAAATATGAACTGTGGAATAACAGGTTCCTCAGCAGCTAAGGAATCCTGAAACAAGGGATGAGTGAGTAGCTGAGAGCAGTGGGGAGGAGTGAATGCTTCTACGGTTCTCACTGGGCAGCCCAGGCCTGACCAAAGCAATGCAGAGTTGTTTTGTGCAGCTACAGCAATGGAACAACAAGCATGGCAGCCATGTCGAAATCCTAGCCATCTTGCAGAGCTATTCCTGGCAGTGACCTGGCTTTCTTGCAGTTCAGGTCAGACCCAAGAATGTACAGCCCTGGACTCACAGTAAGAGCTCAAGGCTTAGTCCTTGAGGGGAAGGACAAAGGTCTACAGTCTCTCTAGGAACTGCCCATTTGCACAGCCCCACTCCCACCTACATTTCAAACTAATTCTCTAGCTTGTCAAAAGTTTGGATAAGAGACTCATCCTAATCCTTCTAGAGTGTGCAAATCTGACTCTCAGGGAATTAATGAGAGAAATCTAAGTGGACAGGAGCAGGGTGGATGATTTTATTTGGGAGCAAAGCAGTTTCATTTTCAAACTGGACAGGCTGACCTTTCTAGTTGGATGATTTTTAGTCTGATGATACCCTCAAAATATTTTAAATAAATTTCCCTGCATATCAAATAAAATGGAGAAACTCTCTAGGGAATCACGTGCCGGAAATTTGTCTGCACATTTTCCCCATCGTCAGGCTGATAGGCTCTCAATGCTGTGCTTCTTGTTTTCTCTAAGAGAAGTTCCATTAGAGACCATGGTTTTCATCTGTTATTTCCTGCTTGGTGAGGTTTAAACATTTTTCTAATGTTGCTATAACAGAGGTTTTGCTCACCAGTTTGTTTGTTTTTTTTATTGGTGGTAAAACATGGTAGAAATGATAACTGGTTGCCATGTGGACACTGGGCAGATGGTGGGCAAATGGAGGGAAGGGGAGGGAGGAGATCAACCGAGAAATGGAAACCTAGTTCCCTTCTGAGCAGGTGTTGTTACAGAACACAGGACGTTGGGTTCATATTCTCTGAAACCCTTCAATGCCTTTGCTTATTTTTTTAAAAAAACTGGCTCCAAAGAAGAAAGCTCCGGACTGTTTATACAGAATCTTACTTTATTATTAGTTCGTGGGCTTGAGCACCACGTAAGTGACTTTCTATTAACGGGATTCAACCACAAAGGACATCCTAACGAACAGACAAAAAAATCTTTCCCTAAACTTTTATTGAGATTTACTCTGTAGTTAAGTCATTATCTTCTTCTAGAAGGTTCTGTTAAATTCAAAAAGCAAAAACAAGAAACACTTGGTAGGGAAGAACTATTTTATATCAATAGAAGACATTCTTACCTTATAATATGATGAGTTGATAGGGTATAGGACACAGAATACGGCTTTTTTTGGTCTTAAAAATTAAATATAACTTATAATTAATATAATCCCTTTTAGGGTCCAGTTCTATGTTGACAAATGCAGCCATGTAACTACTGCAACAATCACGATATAAAAGTAATTTCATCACACCAAAAAATTCCTTCATAACCCTTTGTGTCAAACCTTTCTCCATTCCTTAACAATCACTGAACTCGGGGCAACTGAGTGGCTCAGTGGGTTAAAGCCTCTGCCTTCGGCTTGGGTCATGATCCCAGAGTCCTGGGATCGAGCCCCAAATCGGGCTCTCTGCTCAGCAGGGAGCCTGCTTTCCCCACCCTCTCTCTGCCTGCCTCTCTGCCTACTTGTGATCTCTCTCTGTCAAATAAATAAATAAAAATCTTTTAAAAAAAAAGTGTTCTTAAAAAAAAAAAATCACACGGGACACCTGGGTGGCTCAGTTAGTTAAGCAGCTGCCTTCGGCTCGGGTCGTGATCCCGGCGTCCTGGGATCGAGTCCCACATCGGGCTCCTTGCTCCGCAGAGAGCCTGCTTCTCCCTCTGCCTCTGCCTGCCATTCTGTCTGCCTGTGCTTGCTCTCTCTCTCTCTCTCTGATAAATAAATAAAATCTTTAAAAAAAAAAAAAATCACTGATCTCTTCTCTGTCCCTATATGTTGGCTTTTTCCAGAACATTGTATAAATGGGTTCATATAGTACATATAACCTTTCAAATCTGGCCTTCGTCACTTAGCATAATGTGTTTAAAATTCATCCATGTTGTTTTATGTTTCAATAATTTGTCCCTTTTTATTGTTGAGGAGTATCCCATTGTATGGATACAACAGATTTTGTGTATTTATTCCCTAGTTAAAGGACTACTATGGACTGAACTGTTCTCTCCAAAATTTATATGTTGAAACCTTAACCCCCAATGTAACAGTATTTGGAGCTAGGGCCTTCAGGAGGTCATTAAGACTACATGATGTCATAAGGGTGGGCCCCTAATCTGGTAGGGGGTGCCTTTATAAGAAGAGGAAGAGACACCAGAGCTCTCTCTCTCTGAGCACAGGCACTGAGGGAAAGCCATGTGGCACACAGAGAGAAGGCAGCCCCCTGCAAAGCAAGAAGAGAGTCCTCACCAGAAACTGAATTGGCTGATACCTTGACCTTGGACTTTCTAGATACCAAAACTATGAAAAAATAAATTTCTGTTGTTTAAGCCACCTAGTCTGAGGTATTTTTTATATTATAGCAGCCTGAGCAGACGAATGCATGGACATCTGGGTTGTTTTTATTTTTGTGGTTATGAATAAGTTTTATTAGCTGGACTTAGTAAGCTTTTAATTTTTAATGTAATTTTTAAAAATAGCTAATACATTTTTGTGGCTTAAAGATATAAAAAGTCATATTGTAGTCAGTCCAATAGATGGGCTTGTTCAAGCTAGAGGCTGAAAAGTGAAAACTATAGTTAAATAGATCCTTGAGACTAGAGTTTCAGATATGAATTATATATACTTTTCTAAATTTTGAATTTAGAAAAGAATGCAGAAAGAAATGGCATGGAAGTCACCCATTTTGCTGATGAGGATGGTATCTGTGGATTTTTGAACTGCAGCTAAGCCAGTTTTCCTCAGGACAGCAGTGCTGGCTCTGACTCTGGCTTCTGATTTATGGTATGAAACTGGACAAGATGAACCTGGAAGCAGAAGTTAAGTCCATCAATTTCTCTCCCTCACTGCCCTCACCTTAGTTTTCTGATAGTGGGAGAACTAGTAGTTCCCTTGAGCATTTGGTGTTTATCTGGGAGCTTTTTCAGGGGGCCTATGCTAGAGTCTGCTCTTCTAGAACTAACAGTAGGTTTTGTAAGAACATAATTTTTTGTCTTAAAGGCACTTCTGTTAAAACTAGCCAGAGGGTTTCTATTACTTGCAACTGAATCCTGACAGACTGAGATATACAGTGGAAAGACATCCTTTCCCAGCCACCCTGTTTCCCTTTCCAAAGGCAGTCACTGTTATTTTCTCATGGATCTTTCTAGGTATATTTTATATAAATATAATAAAATATAAATTTGTCCTCCCCCCCCCTTTTTAAAGATTTTATTTATTTATTTGTCACAGAGAGCGAGAGCGAGCACAGGCAGAGTGGCGGGCAGAGTCAGAGGGAGAAGCAGGCTCCCTGTGGAGCAAGGAGCCCGATGTGGGACTCGATCCCAGGACACTGGGATCATGACCTGAGCTGAAGGCAGCTGCTTAACCAACTGAGCCACCCAAGCATCCCTGTCCTCCCCCTCTTTTTAAAAGATTTTATTCATTTACTTGTCAGAGAGAGAGAGAGAGAGAGAGAGAGAGCACAAGCAGGAGGAGTGGCAGGGAAGCAGAGGGAGGAGCAGAGGGGGAAGCAGACTCCCTACTGAGCAGAGAGCCTGATGCAGGACTCAATTCCGGGACCCTGGGATTATGACCTGAGCCGAAGGCAGAAGCTTAAGTGACAGCCACCCAGGCGCCCCTGTCCTCCCCTTTTTTAAAAACAGGAATTGTAACATATAGCAGATAGTCTTCTGCATGAACTTAAAAAATTATGTATCTTAGAAATCTTTTCCACATCTGCACATAGAGTTTCCTAATTCTCTTTTATACTTGCAGAGTATTGCATTATGTATATGAATGAGCCATAATTTATTTAACAAATTCCTTATTGGTGGAAATTTGCTACTTCCAATAGTCTTTTTAAATTTTTAAAAGATTTATTTTTAAGGGGCACCTGGGTGGCTCAGTGGGTTACGCCACTGCCTTCGGCTCAGGTCATGATCTCAGGGTCCTGGAATCGAGTCCCACATCGGGCTCTCTGCTCAGAGGGAGCCTGCTTCCCTCTCTCACTCTCTGCCTGCCTCTCTGCCTACTTGTGATCTCTCTCTGTCAAATAAATAAATAAAATCTAAAAAAAAAAAGATTTATTTTTAAAAATTAGCTTGTTTATTTTTAAGGATTTTTAAAATTTATTTGACAGAGAAAGACACAGTGGAAGAGAGAACACAAGCAGGGTGGGTGGGAGAGGGAGAAGCAGGATTCCTGCCCAGCAGGGAGCTTGTTGCAGGGCTCCATCCCAGGACCCTGGAATCATGACCTGAGCCAAAGGCAGAGGCTTAACAACTGAGCCACCCAGGTGCCCCTAGATTGATTGATTGATTGATTTCCATTTTTAAAATTCAAATTCAATTAATTAACATATACCGTACTGTTAGTTTCAGAGGTAGATGTCAGTGATTCATCAGTCTTATATAATACCCAGTGCTCATTACATTACATGCACTCCTTAACGTCTGTTACCCACTTACACCATCCCCCTTCTTCCCTCCTCTCCAGCAGCCCTCAGTTTGATTCCTGTGATTGAGAATCTCTTAAGGTTTGTCTCCCTCTCTGACTTTGGTCTTGTTTTATTTTTTCCTCTTTTCCCCTATCATCCTCTGTTTTGTTTCTTAAATTCCACATATCAGTGAATCATATGATAGCTGTCTTTCTCTGATTGACTTATTTCACTTAGCATACTATCCTTTAGTTCTATCCACATCATTCTAAATAGCAAGATTTCATTTTTTTAAATGACTGTGTAGTATTCCATTGTATATGTACCACATTTTCCTTATCCATTCATCTGTCAATGGACATCTGGGCACTTTCCATCCTTTGGCTATTGTGGACGTTGCTGCTATAAACACTGGGGTGCATATGCCCCTTTCATTACTACATTTGTATATTTGGGGTAAATACCCAGAAGTGCAATTGCTGGATCATAGGGTAGCTCTATTTGCAACTTTTTTGAGGAACCTCCATTCTGTTTTCCAGAGTGGCTGTACCAGCTTGCATTCCCACCAACAGTGTAGGAGGGTTCCCCTTTCTCCACATTTTTGCTACCATCTGTCATTTCCTGACTTGTTAAATTTAGCCATTCTGACTGGTGTGAGGTGGTATCTCACTGTGGTTTTGATTTGGATTTCTCTGATGCTGAGTGATGTGGAGCATTTTTTTCATGTGTCTCTTGGCCATTCGCATGTCTTCTTTGCAGAAATGTCTGTGCATGTCTTCTGCCTATTTCTTGATTGGAATATTTGTTCCTTGGGTGTTGAGTTTGATAAGTTCTTTATAGATTTTGGATATTTTATCTGATATCTCATTTGCAAACAACATTTTCCCATTCTGTCGGTTTTGGTTTTGTTGACTATTTCCTTTGCGGTGCAAAAGCTTTTTATCTTGAATTGCCAGTAGTTCATTTTTGTCCTTGCTTCCCTTGCCTTTGAAGACCTGTCTAGGAAAAAGTTGCTGTGCCAAGATCATGATGGATTCCTATCTCACATTGATTGAGGTCTTTTGTCCATTTTGAGTCTATTTTTGTGTTTGGTGTAAGGAAACGGTCCAGTTTCATTCTTCTGCATGTGGCTGTCTGATTTTCCCAACACCATTCATTGAAGAGACTGTCTTTTTTCCATTGGATGTTCTTTCCTGCTTTGTCAAAGATTAGTTGACCATGGATTTGGGGATGTATTTCTGGGTTCTCTGTTCTGTTCCATTGATCTATGTGTCTGTTTTTGTGCCAGTACCATGCTGTCTTGATGATGACAGCTTTGTAATAGAGCTTGAAGTCCGGAATTGTGATGTCCCCCGCTGTGGTTTTCTTTTTCAATGCTCCTTTGGCTATTTGGGGTCTTTTCTGGTTCCATAAAAATTTTAGGATTATTTGTTCCATTGCATTGAAAAAAGTTGATGGTATTTTGATAGGGATTGCAATGAATGTGTAGATTTCTAGGTAGCATAAATATTTTCAAAATATTTGTTCTTTCAATCCATGAGCATGGGACATTTTTCCACTTCTTTGTGTCTTTCTCAATTTCTTTCTTGAGTAGTCTGTAGTTTCCTGAATACAGATCCTTTGCCTCTTTGTTTAGGTTTATTCCTAGGCATTTTATGGTTTTGGGTGTAATTGTAAATGGGATCAATTCCTTAATTTCTCTTTTTTCTGTCTCAGTGTTAGTGGAGAGAAATGCAACTGATCTGTGCATTGATTTTATATCCTGTCACTTTGCTGAATTCCCATATGGGTATTCATACAATTCTAGTAATTTTGCAGAATTGGGATCTTTTGGGTTTTATTTTATTATTATTATTATTTTTAAAGATTTTATTTATTTATTTATTTGACAGACAGAGATCACAAGTAGGCAGAGAGGCAGGCAGAGAGAGAGGTGGAAGCAGGCTCTCTGCTCAGCAGAGAGCCCGATGTGGGGCTGGATCCCAGGACTCTGGGACCATGACCAGAGCCGAAGGCAGAGGCTTTAACCCACTGAGCCACCCAGGTGCCCCTCTTTTGGGTTTTAGACATAGAGTATCATGTCATCTGCAAAGAGTGAAAGTTTGACTTCTTTGCCAATTTAGATGCCTTTTATTTATTTTTGCTGTCTGATTGCTGAGGCTAGGACTTCTAGTATTATGTGGAACAGCAATGGTGAAAGTGGGCGTCCTTGCCATGTTCCTGAACTTAGGGGAAAAGCTCTCAGTTTTTCCCCCATTGAGAATGATATGCACTATGGGCTTTTTGAATATGGTTTTTATAATATTGATGTGTGTACCGTCTATCCCTACACTGTGAAGAGTTTTAATCAAGAAAGTTTACTATATTTTGTCCAATGCTTTTTTTATATGAGAGGATCATATAGTTCTTGTCCTTTCTTTTATTTATGTAATGTATCACATTAACTGATTTGCAGATGTTGAACCAACCTTGTGTCCCAGGAATAAACAACACTTGGTTGTGGTGAATAATCCTTTCGGTGTACTGTTGGATCCTACAGGATAGTATCTGGAGAGAATTTTTGCATTCATGTTCATCAGGGATATTGGTCTGTAATTCTCCTTTTTGGTAGGGTCTTTGTGTGGTTTTCAGATCAAGGTAATGTGATAGAGTTTGGAAGTTTTCCTTTCATTTCTATTTTTTCAAACAACTTCAGAAAAATAGGTATCAATTCTTCTTTAAATGTTTGGTAGAATTCCCCTGGGAAGCCGTTGGGCCCTGGGCTCTTGTTTGTTAGGAGATTTCTGATGACTGTTTCAATTTCCTTGCTGGTTATGTGTCTGTTCTGTTTTTCTATTTCTTCCAGTTTCAGTTTCCATAGCTTATACCTCTCTAGGAATGCATCCATCTCTTCCATATTGCTTAATGTGTTGGCATATAGATTGCCCATAATATGTTCTTATAATCATTTGTATTTCTTTGGTGTTGGTTATGATCTCTTCTCTTTCATTCATGTTTTTATTCATTTATTTATTTATTTTTCGAAGATTTATTTATTTATTTATTTATTTGACAGGTCACAAGTAGGCAGAGAGGAAGGCAGAGAGGGAAGGGGGAAGCAGGCTCTCTGCTTCCATGTGGGGCTTGATCCCAGGACCCTGAGATCATGACCTGAGCCGAAGGCAGAGGCTTTAACCCACTGAGCTACTCAGGCGCCCCTCATTCATGTTTTTATTTATTTGGGTCCTTTCTCTTTTCTTTTTTGATAAGTCTAGCCAAGGATTTATTAATCTTATTAATTCTTTCAAAGAATCAGCTCCCAGTTTCGCTGATTTGTTCTACTGTTCTTTTGGTTTCTATTTCATTGATTTCTGCTCTAATCTTTATTAATTTTCTTCTCCTGCTGGGTTTAGGCTTTATTTACTGTTCTTTCTCCAGCTTTTTAAGTGTAAGGTTAGGTTGTGTATTTGAGACCTTTCTTTGTTTCTTGAGAAAGGCTTGTATTGCTTATATACTTCCCTCTTAGGACCACCTTTGCTGCATCCCAAAGATTTTGAATGGTTGTGTTTTCATTTTCATTTATTTCCATGAGTTTTTAAAATTCCTCTTTAATTTTCTGGTTGACCCATTCATTCTGTAGTAGGATGCTTTTTAGCTTCCATGTATTTGATTTCTTTCAAAATTTCCTCTTGTGATTGAGTTCCAGTTTCAAAGCATTGTGGTCTGAAAATATGCAGGGAATGATCCCAATCTTTTGGTACCAGTTGAGACCTGATTTGTGACCCAGGATGTGATCTATTCTGGAGAATGTTCCATGCACACTAGAGAAGAATGTGTATTCCATTGCTTTAGGACAGAATGTTCTGAATATATCTGTGAAGTCCATCTGGTCCAGTGTGTCATTTCAAAGCCCTAGCTTCCTTGTTGATGTTGTGGTTAGATGATTTGTCCATTGTAGCAAGGAGGGTGTTAAAGTCCCCTACCATTATTGTATTATTGTTGATGTGTTTCTTTAATTTTGTTATTAATTGGCTTATATAACTGGCTGCTCCTATGTTGGGGCATACATATTTACAATTGTTAGATCTTCTTGTTGGACAGATCACTTAATTATAATATAGTGTCCTTCCTCATCTCTTTTTACAGTCTTTGGTTTAAAATTTAATTTGTCTGATATAAGGATGACAAGCCCACCTTTCTTTTGATGTCCATTAGCATGATAAATTGTTTTCTACTTCCTTACTTTAAATCTGGAGGTGTCCTTTGATCTAAAATGAGTCTCTTGCAGAGAGAATATTGATGGGTTTTGCTTTTTTATCCAATCTGATGTCCTGTGCCTTTTGACTGGGGCAATTAGCCTCTTTACATTCAGAGTAACTATGGAAAGATATGAATTTAGTGCCATTGTATTACCTGTTTCTGTATATTGTCTTTGTTCCTTTCTAGTCTATTTTACTTTTGGGCTCTCATTTCACTTAAGGGATCCCTTTTAATATTTCTTGTAGGGTTGGTCTAGTGATCACAGATTCTTTTAGTTTCTGTTTGTCCTGAAAGCATTTTTACTACTCCTACATTGAATGACATCCTAGCTGGATAAAATATTCTTGGCTGCATGTTTTTCTTATTTAGCACCCTGAATATATCATGTCAGTCCTTTCTGGCCTGCCAGGTCTTTGTGCATAGGTCCACTGCCAATCTAATGTTCCTACCCTTGTAGAAAGACAGACCTCTTGTCCTGCACTGCTTTCAGGGTTTTCTCATTGTCTCTGAGATTTTTTATATGTGTTGACTTATTTTTCTTGATTTTGAGGGGTGTTCTTTGTGCCTCCTGGACTTGAATGCCTGTTCCTTTCCCTGTATTAGGGAAGTTCTCAGCTGTAATTTTTTATAGTAAACGTTCTGCTCTTTCTCTCTTTCCTCTTCTTTTTGGATCCCAATTACTCTAACATTGTTTTGCCTTATGGTATCATTTATCTCTCAAATTCTCCCCTTATGATCCAGTAGTTGTTTATCTTTCTTTATCTCAGGTTCCTTATTCTCCATCATTTTGTCTTCTATATCACTAATTCTTTCTTTGGCCTCATTTATCCTAGCAGTTAGAGCCTCCATTTTTTTTTATTGCATCTCTTTATTTATTTTTTTATTTTGACTTGATTAGACTTTAGTTCTTTTATTTCTCCAGAAAGGGATTCTCTAGAGTCTTCTATACTTTTCTCAAGCCCAGCTAGTATCCTTGTAATCATTTTTCCGAACCCTAGTTCTGACATACTCATGTTCATACTGATTAGGTCCCTGTCAGTCATCACGGCTTCTCTTTTTTTTTTTTTTTTTGTTCTCTTTTTTAAAGTGAGTTTTTCCCTCTTGTTATTCTCTCCAGAGAATAGATGAATGAGAGAACAGAATATTAAAATGGCAACAATGATCCCAGAGAAATATACACTAAACAAATCAGAAGAGACTGAAAATGAATATGAATATAAATATATATATGTATATATATATATGTACATATATATGAAGAAAAAAAGAGAATATAAACAGACAGATGTACAGAATAGAGTAATAAACTGGATCCTGTGTGGATTTGGGTCCATTTGCTAAGAAACTAGATCCCAAAATTATAAAGAAAGAAAAACTTGTATAAGCACAAAAATAAAATTAAATATAATGAAAGGATAGAATGTAACTGTAAAATAAAAATTAAAAGACAAGAAAAAACAAAAGAGGAAGCCAACAACAACAACAATAACAACAAAAGGAAAGAATATAAACAGTGAATAGAATAGAGCAATGCATTATATCCTGAGTGTATTTTGGTCAGTTTGTTGAAGAAACTACATCTCAAAATTGTAAAGAAAGAAGAATTTATATATATACAAAAATGAAATTAAATAAGTTGAAAGGATAGACTCTAAATTTAAAGATAAAATTTTCAAAAAACTTTTAACAAAACAAAAAAAGGAAGAAAAACAACACAAAAAGAGGATATGATCAGACAGGTGAAGAGAAGAGTGCCATACACTAGATTCTGGGTGTATTTTTCTGTTAGAAGAAACTGCATCCCAAAATTGTAAAGAAAGTAAAACTTACATATATACAAAAATAAAATTAAATATAATGAAAGAATAGAATGTAACTGTAAAATGAAAATTTAAAAAGACTTAAAAAAGAGTTGATAAAATAAGATATTGGTTGAAGAAGGAAAGAGAAAAAAATTAAAATTGAAAGACTAAAGAATCATGGGGAAAAAACCCATAAATTCTATGTGTTGTTTTCTCTTAGTGCTGGAGTTTTGCAGTTCTCATTGATTGGCAAACTTGGTCTTAGTTGGACGTTCTTGCTGGTCTTTTCGGGGAGGGGCCTGTTGCTTTGAGTCTCAAGTGTCTGCCCCAGGTGGAATTGTACCACCCTTGCCAGGGGCCAAGCTAAGTAATCTGCTCGGGATTGCTCCATGTGGCTTTTGTTCCCTGACTGCTTTCCAGTTCAGCTTTAGAGAATGAGAATGAAAATGGCAGCATTCCAATCTCTGGTCCCAGGGCTGAAAACTCAGGGCCCCACTCCTTAGTGAGCCCTCAGGGAAAAGCAGTCAATCATTCCTGTCTCCCTGCTCTCATGTCTATACTTCATGTCCACCTGGCCTGTTACCAAGGCATTTCCATCTCAAGCACACAACAACGCTGTCTCAAGTCTCCAAATCCTGCAGATTCCTATGGAGGCACACTGCTATGCCACTTCTCCCCTGGGAGCAAGGGGAAACTTGCTGGTTCTGCTGCTTTTTACACCTCTGCTCAGAAAGCAGTCGGCTGACCCTGTTATGGCTCCTGGTTCATGGCAACCCAGAGCTGACAGCCCACTCCTGGGCTTGCTGATTACATTTGGCTTCCCCATTCTGATGCCTGGGAACTCTGCCCCACTCAGGCACTCCTGGTCTTCCTGTGACCCTGAGGGTCCTGTGACCACATTGTTCCACCTAGAATTTCACCCCACTTCACCACCTGAGCTCTTTTCATGCAGGGATGTCGCTCACCTGGACAGACTTCTAAAAGTTCCAGTTTTATGGTCTGCTGCTCTGCCACTCTCCAGTAGCCGGCTGACAGAGGCTCCCTTCCCCTACGGTTTTATCTTCCCATATATCTCCTTGGATTCACTTCCCCACACCTTCTACCTTGCAGAAAGTGGTCGCTTTTCTATTTGTAGAGTTGCAGCTATTCTTTTCTTAGATCTCCAGTTGAGTTCACAAGTGTTCAGAATGATTCGATAGCTATCTAGCTGAGTTCCTCGGAACTAAGGAACTAGGTTTCCTGCTCCTCTGCCATCTTGATTTTTCTTCCAACAGTTTTCTATTACTGACAACATTGCAATGGATATCATTTGTATACACTTGTGTGTGTACTGGTATATCTACAGAGTAAATTTCTAGAAATGGAATTGCAAGGAATATGCATCTTTCTAATTTTGATTTTCTTCTGAGAGATTGTCCCAATTCACCTTCTCCCAGCAATGTCTGAGAATGTCTATTTCTCCATGCCAACACCATAGTGTATTATAATATTTTACATTTTTTCCAACTGAGTAGGTGGAAAATATTGTCATTGTAATTTTAGTTGGCTGTTCTTCCTTCTACTATGGGTAAAATTGAAAATATTTTCATATGTTTAAGAACACTTTGCGTTTTCTTTTCCGGTGAACAGTTCTTCTCTTTTGTCCATTTTTCTACTGGGTTTTGGTTTTTCACTTAGCGTTTTATTTATAACAGTAGTATTAGGTTAATTAGCTCTGTTTTCATGATATGAGCTGTAAATTCTCTTTCCAAGTTTGTTTCTTGACTTCTTTTGTGATTTTAGCATGCATTTAAATTATATCAAAATTTTTTGTGTGTCATAGTTTAGAAAGGTCTCTGCCATTCTGAAGATTATTTTTCCCTTTTTTTTTTCTTTTTCTCTTTTTGATTCTTTTTCTGGTTCTTCAGTTGCTTCCTTTTTTTTTTTTTTTTTTTAAGATTTAATTTTTAAGTAATCTCTACACCCAACATGGGGCTTGAACTCACAACCCTGAAATCAAGAATCACATGCTCTATTGACTGAGTCAGCCAGGCACCCTTTTTTGGTAAACATTTAATTTTTGGATCCATTTGGAATTTATCTTGGTAGATAGGGAAAGGTGCATATCTGTTGGGAGTCAATTGTTCATGGAGCTCTCATGTTTCTGTGCATCTTATGCCAGATAGCTTTTCTTCTGAACTCTCTTTTTAGGAATTTTTTTTAGTGATTGGCCTCAGGAGATGGGAATATCATCTCCATACAGGTCAAGTGGCGCATTTGTTTGCTATCTCAGATAATAAAGATGTTTCTCTCTAGGTTAGGTTTGCTAGCAGTCCCTGTATGAGATGGAGGGTTTCCTCAACTCAGAGTTCCTCAGCTGGGACATTGTGGTGTGTAGCATGCCCCTGGATGAATCTCTGCATCAATCTCAGGGACTTAGGAAGCAAGGGGAACTATGCAGTTTTGGAGCCCATGCTTCTTTTGTCTTTGACCCAGGAGTCTCCTGTCTTCTGAGAGCATCTGAAACCCTAGCAGCCTAAC
The DNA here is from genome assembly GCF_964662115.1 of Mustela nivalis. Classification (NCBI taxonomy): domain Eukaryota; kingdom Metazoa; phylum Chordata; class Mammalia; order Carnivora; family Mustelidae; genus Mustela; species Mustela nivalis. The sequence goes on along the minus strand of NC_139022.1, from coordinate 50,561,439 downwards.
TTGTTGGCTTGCAAGCAGGGTAAAATCTCTGGCTTGTTAGAGTTCTTGACAGGACTTATTTCTATTTTTTTCCACATGGCTACATTATAACCACATCACCATTTAAAAAACAAAAATCATGGGGCACCTGGGTGGCTCAGTGGGTTAAAGCCTCTGCCTTCGGCCCCGGTCATGATCCCGAGACCCTGGGATCAAGCCCCACATCGGGCTCTCTGCTCAGTGCAGAGCCTGCTTCTCTCTCTCTCTCTCTGCCTGCCTCTCTGCCTCTTGTGTTCTCTGTCAAATAAATAAATAAAATCTTAAAAAAAAAAATAATCAACAGTTCCACCTCTCCCAAGTGATTCTAGATGACAACTTTGTTATACACTAAATTTTTGTATGTGTGTAGGCTCATTTCTAGGCTTATATTCTATTTTACTAATCTGTCTATGTGTGTGCTAGTATATACTTTTAATTTTTTCAATTAAAAAAGGTTTTTTAGGGGCCCATAAAAATGTCCTTTTTTTTTTTTTTTTTAAAGATTTTATTTATTTATCTTGAGAGAGAGAGAGCACATGTGAGTTAGAGCAGGGAAAGGGGCAGAGGGAAAGAGAGAATTTCAAGCAGACTCCATACTGAGCCCAGAGCCCAACATGGGGCTTAATCTCATGACCCTGAGATCATGACCTGAGCTGAAACCAAGTCAGATGCTTAACCTACTGAGCCACCCAGGCACCCTAATGTTTTAATTTATTTTAAAATGGAAAGGAAAAAATAATTTTTAAGTCCAATAAAATGTTTTCATATATAATATGAATACATTTATCTTTATTCCAACACAGTTATAAAACATAATTTTGGTATTTGTGGAGGAAGGGGCCCACAAAGGCAAAAGTGTTTATGGCCCAGAAAAGTTATAATGTGGTCCCACTGGCCAGTGCTGCCACTCAGTAAGCTTACTCAGTAAGGGTAGGGTAAAGGCACTTTTAGTGGCGCTAATGGACAGAGCTCACCCGAGGGCGTACATTTGGGCCAAAGCCCTCCTGGGGCCATACACCCTGGGAATTGTGGGAAAGAAAGAGAGAAAAGGGAACAGAGTCATGAAATAGGAGCCCTTCACCCTCTGCCCTGGGGAAGACCAGACCAAGGGACAGAAATAGATCTCTAATCTGAGGAAAAAGCTGATTCTCAGGGGGCTCCAGTCTGAGGGGATTTATAATCCTGTCCTTAGGGAGCCCCAGTCTGAGGGGGGAGACACAGTTCTACCCTCAGGCAGCCCCAGTCTGAGGGGAAATATAGCCCTGTCCTCAGGGAGCCCCATTCTGAATGGGTCCTGCCCTCAGGAAGTTCCAGTCTGAGAGGGAGACACAGCCCTGCTTCGGGAAGCCCAGTCTGAGGGAGGAGACACAGTTCTGCCTTCAGGGATCCTGGTCTGAGGGAGGAGCTAGTATATACTTTTAGAAAACTGAGGCGGGGACACCTGGGTGGCTCAGTGGCTAAGCATCTGCCTTTGGCTCAGTCACTATCCCAATGTCCTGGGATTGAGCCCTCCATAGGGCTCCCTCCTCGGCGGGAAGCCTGCTTTCTCTTTCCTAGTCCCCCTGCTTGTGTTCCCTCTCTCTGTGTCTCTCTGTCAAATAAATAAATAAAATCTTTTAAAAAAATAAAAAACTGAGGGTTTATAATGTTTAATATCTGATCAAACAAATGGTCACTTACTCTCTTCTTTTCCAGAATTTCTGTGGAACTTCCTGAATGATTATTTGCATTTCTAAATTGAAATTTAGAATCAGCTTATTCAGTTAAAAAAAATCCCTTGCATTTTATTAATGGTAGTGTCAGACTTATAAATTAACATAGGGAGGATTAACATCTTTAGGATGCTGAATCGTCTTATTTAAGAACATGCTATGCCTTTTTAAAAATTCAAGTCATCTTCATATATATGACATCTATTCATTTCTAAATGTGAATTTTATACTTACTATTTATAGAATTTTCTTCTTAGTTTTTGGTAGTTTTTCCAATAGATCCTCTTGGATTTCCCAGTTTTATAATTATAGTAATGGAAAATGTAGGTAATTTTGTCTTCCCTTTTAAAACTTTTAATTCCTTTCTCATATCTGTTTGGTTTGTCTCCTTGACTTGTACCTCAAAAAAATAATGTTAAATAATAGTCATGATAGTAGAAAGTTATTGAGTATTTACATGCCTTGTAGTATATAAGTACTTTATACCTATAAAGCTATTTACATCTCATAGCAAGCAGCCTTAAGGAGTAAGTCTCACCATTATCTACATTTATGGAAAGGGAAACTCAGCACAGAAATACTAAGCAAATTGCCCACAGTCACATGGGTCCTAGGTGGCAAAGTTGGGATTTGAACCTTGTGGTTGAATACCAAAGTCCATAAAGTTTATCATTTTCCTACAATGCCTCTTAAGAGAAATAAGAGTAAATAAATATCCTTTGTTTATCTGACTTTGGTAGAAATGTTTCTGGTGGATCCCATTATTATTATTTTTTAAAAGATTTTATTTATTTATTTGACAGAGATCACAAGTAGGCAGAGAGGCAGGCATAGGGGGAGAGGGAGAAGCAGGCTCCCTGCCAAGTAGAGAGCCCGATATGGGGCTCCATCCCAGACCCTAAGACCACGACCTGAGTTGAAGGCAGAGGCCCAACCCACTGAGCCACCCAGGTGCCCCTGGTGGCTCCCATTAAATATGATAGTGGCTTTGCATCTAAGGTAGATCTACAGAATCGTGTCAAGGATTGAGAGTTTTTCTGAAGAACAGGTGTTCTTTTCAAGAGTTTTTTCAGCGTCAGTGGAGATGATCTTAGTTGGCTTTTTCCCTTGGATCTATTAAAATAAACCAAGTTAACAGAGTTCCTAAAATTGACTCACCTTTGCCTCTCTGGAATGAAGGCTCCTTGGCCTTGGTGTGTTATTTCTTTGATGTGCTGCTGGATTCTGTTTGATAATATTTTATATATGATTTCTGCATTTATATTGATACATGAACAGGCAAAGCTTTATAAGAGAACAAATTCCAGTGTATAGGAGGGAGGAGAAAATTTTAGTTGGAGGCCCCTTAGAGGGGATGAAGGGCACCTGGGTGACAGCTAACAGAGGCAACACTTAACATTTGCTCATCAAAGAAATTGATGAGAAGGTGGGGAGTTTCAAAGCAATAAGAAAAGTATTGAAGAGGAACTCTACCTATTTATCCAAGTTTCCTAAGATGTGTTTTCAAAAAGAGAACACTCCTATACCTCCTATATCTCCTATTCTATGTATGCTTTCTCTTCAAAGTTTTCAATGGTTAGAAGGAAAAAGCTGGCTAGAGTTCTAGATCTAGTCCTTCACTATTAGTTACTAATAAAGGAATAATCAGATGATAATTGAATCATTTCCTAAACATAGTGGCCATGGTAGAGAGTTCTCTAGTCTTTTGTGAAAAAATAAAAGAGGGTAACATGTCTACAGCTGGAGCACAAAAAAATTTGAAGAAATACCAGGATGACAAAAGACGAGGACTAAGTTGACAGAGGTCAAAATAATGCTACTAACTGCACTTAATTCTTTTTTTTTTTATGAGTACTTCTGTGTAAAATACTGCATCAGTGTTGATGCTCAATCCTGTCCTTCACCAAGGACACCAAGGAGGAAAAGAGAGCTCAGATCTTCTAAGGAGGACTCTGAGGGCTGCTCTGCTATCTCCCCAGGCAGTGTTCCTCAGTTGAGAGATGATGGAGTCACCAGCATCAGAATCTCCTGGGGTGTTTGCCAAAGTGTAGGTTCCCAGGTCCTACCTGGGATGATACCCTGAAATCTGAATTTTTATTTTATTTTATTATATTATTTTTTAAAGATTTTGTTTATTTATTTATTTGACAGGCAGAGATCACAAGTAGGCAGAGAGGCAGGCAGAGAGAGAGGAGGAAGCAGGCTCCCTGCTGAGCAGAGAGCCCAATGCGGGACTCGATCCCAGGGCCCCGAGATCATGACCCGAGCCGAAGGCAGCGGCTTAACCCACTGAGCCACCCAGGCGCCCCCTGAATTTTTCTTTTTTTTTTTTTTTTTTTTTTTTTTTTCCCCTGAATTTTTCTTAAAAGCTAGATGATTCTGATGCAGATAATCCTAGGACCTACCTCATTTTCTTTTCTTTTCTTTCTTTTTATTTATTTATTTGTCAGAGAGAAAGACAGAGAGAGAGAGAGAGCACAAACGGGGAGAGGCAGGCAGAGGGAGAAGCAGGCTCTCCGCTGAGCAAGGAGTCCAGTGTGGGACTCGATTCCAGGACCCCAGGATCATGACCTGAACTGAAGGCAGCCGCCCAACTGACTGAGCCACCCAGGTGTCTCAGGACCTCATTTTCAAAGTAGTTCATGAGAGATGGTTAATGTCTCCATTCTGTCTCATATAGAATCAAAGCGAAATGCTACATTTAAAGTATATCATGGCTTAGATCCAGGCTCTGCCTTCCAGAAGGATGTTTACATGAGACTATTATACACATATGCATACATACATGTACAGACTGTGATAATCCATTTCAGGATTTTTGTGCAGAGAAAACCAGACAAGTTGATATTACTGAAGCAAATTCATCTAAAAGTAGAAAACTGACCTTCCAGAATCCATAGGTTTCTGTGCATAAAATTCTTCAGTCAAATCCTAGATGTCAGGGCTTCTTTTCACACCTTCTAGTGGGTTGAATACCAAAGGGAGAAAGTTCCTGTGGGCGTCACCATGGGGCATCACAGGAAGACAGCTGTCTCTGGCTTCTAGTCAACAATCTGCAATGAAAAATGAATGTTTCAGTACTTCTGAATAGCCTGCTTAATAATTTGAAAAGCAGAACCCATCACTCTGATGTTCACTAAGCATTTTTGGCAAGTAATTTGGACACATTTATCTTCTCTGACATTGCCTAATGGAGCTATCTACTTCTCTGGTGTATGTTGAGAGTGACTGGCTAAAATATGTGCTTTCTACAGTCTGCAATTAGGTGTGTGTGTACTACAGATGGAAGCAGCCCACCTTGGGCATCCGGCCTAAGATGTTAAACTAACCAGTTCTCCAGTAGCTATTCACAAGGGTATTTGTTATTTTAACCTCTTAAGTAAGGTCTTAGATCTTTCAGGGCTGGTCTCTAGGAATCAAAAAAAGTTTTAATCCAAGACTGCAAAAATATATTCTGGTTTAAAAAAGTACTTCATTTTAAACTGAGTAGGAAACAAACATTAGAAGTTAATTAAAAAGAACACTATAAGTGCTTTGCCAATGTTTCGATTCCTGAACCTGGAGAAAGTGGTCACAGTAGAAAAGTATGACTTCTTAGGGCATTTATATAAAGAGCTTTAAAACGGGCGTAATAATCTCAGAAGAAGGAGAAGAAAAAGAAGGAAGAGGAAGAGATGGAGGAGGAGGAGGAGAAGGATGAGAATGATACCTAGTAGGATTTTTTGTCCATAATATCTTTTGACTAGAAATTAAGAAAAAAAGGGAGTGGGTGGGTAGAAGGCAGCTGGAAAATGGAAGAAACCAAGACCTATGCTTGGATTCATTTCATCAGTCCTCAAATTCATCCAAGAAATGGCATAAACTTGTAAAAGAAAAGGTGAAGCTGTGGGTTTTCATCGGTACAGTCAAGTATGTACAGGCTCCTTCTAACTACTTGAGGAGAGATAATTCTAGGAGACAGACTGCTTTTTACTGTAGGGGCATGTTCATACTCTGATTATAAACTTTGGCATGGCAAGGCTTCCCATACCTGTCTTAACCAATTCATACCTCCCAGTTCAACACTCAACGCCATCAATTTAATTTTTCATTCCAAGAAAGGTGATAAAATCAAATATCACTAAAATTGTTCTTCATATAAAAACTTAATTGCATTTTATCCCATTTCATAGAATCCTTGAGTAGCTATTGAAAATTGAATAACTAGAAGTTACAGATGGACATATATATTTCAATCATCTGCCATGGTAGGTGCAGCAAATAAATGTTCCTGATGCTTTGAGACTCTTGTCTTTCAAGATGGATTCCAAATGTAAATGCTACATGTTACAATTATTAGGGTTAGAAAATATTCAGAGGAGGCTATTCTCATTCAAGCACAGAAACAGGGTTTCTAGAGCAATCTTTAAAACTCTTGTTTTCGTTCTGCTATTTGAGTATTTATTTCTAGTACTTTGTGAAAATTACAAGAAAAAAAAGGAGGATTTCCATTTCTATTCCTACCCCAAAGCTCAGGCCACTGGCTGTACTTCCTCCTCCTGAGAGAATCAACTTTTGATACAGGGCCCTCAGTATCTGTTGAAGTGACTATGTGACAACATGGAAAATGAGTAGAATATAATAGTAAGTGTAGAAATCGAGGTTCAAAATTGGATTCATGCGGGGCGCCTGGGTGGCTCAGTGGGTTAAGCCGCTGCCTTCGGCTCAGGTCATGATCTCAGGGTCCTGGGATTGAGTCCCACATCGGGCTCTCTGCTCAGCAGGGAGCCTGCTTCCCTATCTCTTTCTCTCTCTGGCTGCCTCTCCGTCTACTTGTGATTTCTCTCTGTCAAATTAATAAATAAAATCTTAAAAAAAAAATTGGATTCATGCAATGGTGGCAATTATGTTGAAATTATACATACATACTTTAAAAAAATCCTTTAAAAAATAGTTCAAATGATCAATTTTGTTATGGATACTTTACCACAATAAAAAAAGATCTGATTAAGTGCACATCCTAACTCTCTCATCCTAGGCAGTACCTCCTGAGGTCCTGTCCCTTTCTTTTTCTTTTTTTTTTTTTAAGTATTTTATTTATTTATTTGACAGACAGAGATCACAAGTAGGCAGAGAGGCAGGCAGAGAGAGAAGGGGAAGGAGGCTCCCTGCTGAGCAGACAGCCTGATGTGGAGCTTGATCCCAGGACCCTGAGACTATGACCTGAGCTGAAGACAGAGGCTTAACCCTCTAAGCTACCCAGGTACCCCATCTTTTTTTATATAACCATTTCTCTTAGCCTTGTTTTTAATGAGATTGTTGCAACTAAATTGCCCCAATCTATCAATTTCACAACCTCTGACCACTTCAACTGTCAAATTCTTCGCTAATGGGCTTATCTTTTGAGTTACTAGTATTTACTAACTAGGTAACACATGGAGGACCCAGTACTTGGTGCTATGGACAATAAAGCAGAATATGGGCCCAGTGACTTTCAGCAATTTCCTGACAAGATAGGGCACAGGGGACACAGGACACCATCTCCAAAGGAAAATGACACTTGATATACCTCCTGGGAGTGGTACAGACCCAAAGTGCGTTAAGAATTCAAGTAGGAGAGGTAGAGTTGAAAAAGCTTTGGAGAATGGGTAGGATCTGATTAGATGTGGATGGGAGGCATTGAACTGATGGGGCAACTCATGAGTCAACTACTAACATGTGCATTTTTTCTCATCCTTAGCACCATTGACATTTTGTCCTATATTATTTTTGTTGTCAAGAGCTGTCCTGTACATTGTAGGAGGTTTAGCAGCACACCTGGCCTATCTACACTAGATTAGTAACTCCCTATCCTCCCCAGCTGGGACAGTTGGGGTGCTTGAATGGCTCAGTTGGTTAAACCACCTTACTCTTGATTTTGGCTCAGGTCATGATCTTAGGATCGTGAGATCAAGCCCTGTCATGGGTTCCAAGCTCAGTGAGGAGTCTGCTTGAGACTCTCTCCCTCTGCCCCTCCCCTCCAAATAAATCTTAAAAAAAAAAACACAAAAAAACAAAACAAAAACAAAACAAAACAAAACCTCCAAAAATTCACACGTCCCCACTTAGAGAAACATTGATATATGGAACTTGTCCCTGAGCCAAGAAAGACACCAGTTTGACCAGAGTAGTGTGTCCAGTCATGAGAATATCTTTCATCCAAGTTTTGCAATGTGGCACCTGACACATAATGGAGAGTTTGTAAGTCTTTTTGTTCATCCCCTGCCCACCTTTTCTTTAAGAGTTTATTTATCTACTTGAGAGAGAGAGAGAGAGAAAGAGCACAAGCACAGGGTGCGGGAAGGATAGAGAGAGAGGAGGAAGCAGGCTCCCCACTGAGCAGGGAGCCCAACATGGGGCTCCATCCCAGGACCCTGAGATCATGACCTGAGGTAAAGGCAGACGCTTAACGGAATGAGCCGCCCGTTGCCCCTTGTTCATTCCTTTGGAATGTTGCTGTAAAAAAGTGGATCTGAAACTTTTGGAAGAGTTTGGCTAGGGAAATCTCAGAAGTAGATGGACCATTTAGGAAATCTTTGTAATAATTTGAAAAAGAGATATAAAGGCTTGAACTAAGGTTGTGATTAGTGGAATAGAAAGGAGAGAGATGTAAGAATTTGTGTGAAGGAAGAATAAATAAAACTCAGGGACCGGGATAATACATCTGGTGAGCTGGGTAGAAGAAAGGTGGGGCCCTGGTCTTATTGAGACACAGGGAAATCAGTGTAGTCATAAGCAGAAGCCTCCAAGTAACTGAAGATTGAGTGTGAACAGTTATTATTTCAAATCATGAAAAGAATTTCTACAGTAAAGAGTCAAGCTGATGCGGAATTACCTTGCAGGTAAAGGAAGCAGGTAGATTTAGGCTTTCTTGAGTCTTCTCACAAAAAGAAAAGAGAAATGTAAGAAGAAGGGCAAGGAGGACAGAAAAGCAGTGCAAAATTGGTTTTCCTTTGTTGGTGGTGTTTTTGCTCGGTAATATCGGTTGGAGATGTAAAGATGAATAATCTCGGGCACCTGGATGGCTCAGTGGGTTAAAGCCTCAGCTCATGGGGACGCCCGGGTGGCTCAGTGGGTTAAGCAGCTGCCTTCGGCTCGGGTCATGATCCCAGCGTCCTGGGATCAAGTCCCACATCGGGCTCCTTGTTCAGCAGGGAGCCTGCTTCTCCCTCTGCCTCTGCTGCCATTCTGTCTGCCTGTGCTCGCTCTCTCCCCCCCTTCTCTCTGATAAATAAATAAAAATCTTAAAAAAAAAAAAAAGCCTCTGCTCATGATCCAGGATCCTGGGATGGAGCCCCACATCAGGCTCTCTGCTCAGCAGGGAGCCTGCTTCCTCCTCTCTCTGCCTGCCTCTCAGCCTACTTGTCATCTCTGTCTGCCAAATAAATAAATAAAATCTTTTTTTTTTTTTTAAAGATTTTATTTATTTATTTGACAGACCAAGATCACAAGTAGGCAGAGAGGCAGGCAGAGAGAGAGAGAGAGAGCGGAGGAAGCAGGCTCCCTGCCGAGCAGAGAGCCCGATGCGGGGCTCGATCCCAGGACCCTAGGATCATGACCTGAGCCGAAGGCAGAGGCTTTAACCCACTGAGCCACTCAGGTGCCCCAATAAATAAAATCTTTAAAAAAAATAAAAAAAAAGATGAATAATCTCTGATTTGGGATACTAAAATTCACATTTGAAGCTCAGCATGTCTCTTTAAAAGTGAAAAAAGAATAAAAGAAGAACTTTGTGCTTTTTAATATTCTAAACCATTTCCCCATTCTCACAGAGGAAGTAACGACAAAGCAAGGGCAAAATTTCAGCATGAGGGCCTCCCCCTGGCTCACAGCCTTGGACGTTGCTAAGCTGGTGAGCGTCCTATTGTCATTGGAGAAAGCCAGCTGCATCGCTAGATAGAGTGAGCCTGTCTCTGCAACTCCAAGACTGTAATTATGCTAAAATGGGATCTTGCAGCAGTGAATATAAAGAGAAGCCTTGGAATAGCTCTTCTCCACTAAACAACTTTATGGTTGAAAGGAAGCAATTACTGAGAACAAGATGAGACTAAGTAAAAACAGCATAGCTTTCCAACTTTTCCAACTTGGGTATTGACAGCATTGTGCTGACCTCAAACAGTCTTTGCTTTTTTTTCTCCCTGAAGCCATCATAATTCCCATTTTCTAGCCTGATTTTTAGGTTAAGTGGAAATAATTTTAAAAAATTAACCACCCCCCACTCGGTTTAGAGCAACTTTCTAGATCAGCTTAAATCCCATCAGGAATTCTACCGAAGTCTTTAGGTTCAGTTATCCTTCCCATGAGGACTTGGAGAGCCACTGGCTAGCCCAGGAAGTTCTTTACTACTTGCTGTAGCAGCTCTACCTTCCGAAACAACCACTATCCAGCCCAGCCGGGAGCAGAGTTGTTGGGGATAAAACAGGTGAAGAAAGCAGACTGGGTGGGGGGTTCCTTTCTTTTCCTTCTCTTGGGGTAGAAGGTGGAAAAAATAGGGAATTGGAAATAGAATAAGATTCTGTCTGAAGATGGAAACTGCAAATTAGTACCATCTACCCCCGTAGGTCCAGTACCTCCTCATTCTGCCTCTGATGCCTGCAATGAAAAATGTCCACCTTGAACTCTCCACCCCTAGGGTACATCGTCAGGCTAAGAGGAAGCAAGGTGGTGTTTGAGAACAAGTCCACTCAGGCCAGGTCCACATAGGTTTATGGTCCATATATACAATGGAGTATTATGCCTCCATCAGAAAGGATGAATACCCAACTTTTATATCAGTATCAACATGGGTGGGGCTGGAAGAGATTATGCTGAGTGAAATAAGTCAAGCAGAGAGAGTCAACAATCATATGGTTTCACTTACTTGTGGAGCATAAGGAATAACATGAAGGACATTGGGAGATGGAAAGGAGAAGTGAGTTGGGGGAAATCGGAGAGGGAGACAAACCATGAGAGACTGTGGACTCTGAGAAACAAACAGGGTTTTGGAGGAGAGGTGGGTGGGGAGTTAAGTGAGCCTGGTGGTGGGTATTATGGAAAAAAAAAAAAAAAAGATGACTAGCTTTCTAAATCGTTCTAGAACCCAAAAGATCAACTTTTATCGAAATTACATTGCTGGCCCTGCTCAATGAGATCTATCATTTTTAAAAAAAGATTTTATTTATTTGACAGGCAGAGATCACAAGTAGGCAGAGAGAGAGAGAGAGAGGAGGAGGCAGGCTCCCCGCCGAGCAGAGAGCCTGACTCAGGGCTTGATCCCAGGACCCTGAGATCATTACCCGAGCTGAAGGCAGAGGCCCCAACCCACTGAGCCACCCAGGCGCCCCGAGATTTATCATTCTTATGGAGGTCTTAGCCAAAGCATAAGAAAATAGAAAGAAAAAGGATGAGAAGTATCGAGAAGAGACAAAAGTGTCATGATCTCTAAATGATATGATTGCCTTTCTAGAAATGTTAAGGGACTCAAAGGAAAAGCGATTAGGTCTAATAAGAGGTAGGAGTAACTGTAAGCATACCAAATCAGTAGGTTTCTTACAAAATCAGCAATAATCAATAAAATATAAAATTAAATGAGAAGAATTCTTTAAATAAGTCAACATATATCCATCCATTCTAATTTATACAGCCATTCCCAAGATGAAGTGAGTTTCTATAAGAGGACACGAAAAGATAACTGTGGTGTCTGGAAGCAGGAAACAGCAAGATCCAAAACAGCACGTATCTCTTGCATGAAAGTATAATCCAAAAGAATCCAATCCAGTCCTTTAAGGTGGTTTTCTTGGGGGTGGGGGAGTGGCTGATTTTCTCTTTCTGTGTTCTATATTTCTCTTAATATTTTTACATGATGGGGCACCTGGGTGGCGCAGTGGGTTAAGCCTTTGCCTTTGGCTCCGGTCGTTATCTCAGGGTCCTCGGATAGAGCCCCACATCGGGCTCTCTGCTCAGCGGGGAGCCTGCTTCCCCCACCCCTTCTCTCTGCCTGCCTGTGATCTCTGCCTGTCAAATAAGTGAACAAAATCTTTAAAATTAAAAGAAATATATTTTTACATTATAATTATGCCTTACTTTTGAAATCCAGAAAAAGCAACAAAGATTTAAAATTTAAGAAAAAAGAATCTTCCTGAGCTCTCCATTTGTTAGAGCTGGAAAGCACTTAGGGTTCATCTGTTAGCCAAACACAGAAAACACTTAAAAGCTCATCTCCTTAAAATTAAAATTGAAAATGAACAGCTCCCAAAATGGAATCAAAAGTTCTAGGGTTCAGTTCATAAGTGAGAGTAGTTGTATTGATATTGTTAAATCAGAACATATTTTGGCATAGGAGAATTTCTCATTTCCCCTGGTGTTACAATCAACTTAAAAAAAAAAAAAAAGATTTTATTTATTTATTTACTTGATATAGTGAGATCACAAGTAGGCAGAGAGGCAGGCAGAGAAAGAGGGGAAAGCAGGCTCCCCACTGAGCAGAGAGCCCAATGTGGGGTTCGATCCCAGGACCGAGATCATGACCTAAACCGAAGGCACAGGCCTAAGTCACTGAGTAACCCAGGTGCCCCACAATCAACGTTATAAAACATTGTGTTTTCTTCTAATTATGTCAGTAATTCATGTTTATTCTGGAAATTTAGAAATTACCAAAAAATATAAAGAAATATATATAGATTATAAAAATAATCTATAATCATGTTTTTCAGAGATAATAAAGATTAACGTATATATACTTTAAAGTAGGTACATGCTCAGCATTGGCCTTGAACTCACGACCCTGAAATTAAGAAGTTTCATGTTCCAGGACTGAGCCAGGCAGGTGCTCCATAAAGGTTAGTATTTTTGTATATATATCTCCCTCATATTTTGTATATATATATATATATATATATATATCTTACTCTTTTTATCGATGCATTGGTGTATTTTTACAACGGGATCACAGCTATATTCCTCTGACAACACATGGTGAAAACTGTTCTGTGCCATTCTTTGAAATATCATTGAGCGTTTCCTGTACTTCCTACGTTTTGTCATGAATAATACTATCATGAATATATTGTTATAAAATTTTTGAGTAGGGGCACCTGGGTGACTCAGTGGGTTAAAGCCTCTGCCTTCGGCTCAGGTCATGATCCCAGGGTCCTGGGATTGAGCCCCACATCGGGCCCCACATCGGGCTCTCTGCTCACCAGGGAGCCTGCTTCCTCCTCTCTCTCTGCCTGCCTCTCTGCCTACTTGTGATCTTTCTCTCTGTGTCAAATAAATAAATAAAATCTTTAAAAATAAATAAATAAAATTTTTGAGTAAAAAAAAACAAGCTCCATGAGCACAGGGACTTTTTCTGTGTTATTTATAGATTGATAGCTGTGTCCCCAATGCACAGAATAGAGCCTGATTCTTAGTAGGGACACAGGAAGCATTAATGAATGAATTTCATTTGCTCAGGCCAGTAGGGCTCAAGCTTTAATGTATATAAGAATTATCAGGAGACTTTGTTATAGCGAAATACCTAGGTTTCAGTCTGAATCCAAGATATCGATTCAAATATCTTTGGAAGGGCCCATGTGATTCTGATAGTGGGACCAAGCTTTGGGAAACACTGCCTTGGGCTAAATACACAGAAGCAGAATTACTGGATCAAAAGCATAGATATTTTTAAAGCCTCTGGTTTATATTGTTAATTTACCTTCCTGGAAGGTTTTACCAACTTACCAATTCACAGCTTTCAAGAATCCTCCTCCCTGCTTTGTAATATATAAAACTATCTATTTGCTGCCTTTTGTCAGCACTGTGTATTTTCAGGTTAAAAACTCATCAGTGGGGCACCTGGGTGGCTCAGTTGTTAAGCGTCTGCCTTCAGCTCAGGTCATGGTCCCAGGGTCCTGGGATCGAGTCCTCTATCGGGCTCCCTGCTCAGTGGGGAGTCTGCTTCTCCCTCTCCTACTCCCCCTGCTTGTGTTCCCTCTCATGCTGTCAAATAAATAAAATCTTAAAGAAAAAAAAATAAAAACTCATTACCGATTTGATAGAGATGAGGAAAAAATTGTTTCTTCCTAAAAACATAAAAAGTCATAAGAAAAAATGTATACAAAATGAAATACTCTTGTACACCTCTTGGCATATTTGTCTGCAGTCTTTGCTTCTTTAAGGAAAAAAACCATTATTGTTTTCATAAAAATGGCACATGCTTATTATAAAGAATGTGTACAGGTGCAGAAAAGGAGAGTATAAGGGTTTAAAACACCTTAGGTTGCACCATCTAGAGATCTTTAGACCTAACGTTAGGAAAGCATGATTTTAGACACCTTTCTCTGGTGTCTATACATAGTTGAACAAGAGATGGATGGTAGCTGGCTGGTTGTCTGGATGGGGAGCAAGAGAAAAATATCTTTATAAAAATGAAATCATACTATAGATAATGATGAGTATGTTCTCTTTGACACTATTTGGGTTCTACTCACCCTTCCGGGATTGGGCTAGAGCCTGTACTTCTCATGCGGGTGTTTATTCTACTCTCTTCAGTGGCTCAGGGCTTGTAGGCTGGGTTTCCACAGAAGCTCAGAGCAAGGCAAGTAATGAGGAAAAGTGGTTTCTTTGGGAAGTGATCCCAGAAAGCACTGGTAGGGGAGTGGAAAAGTGAGGAAGGGAAGGAAGCCTGTAGAGGGAGGAAGAACAGCGAGGGCATGCTATGGAGTAGGGCACTTGTGTGGCCAGCGTGAGCTTGATCCCACCAGAGAACTCTTGTAGACCCTACAGAACAGATGTTAGAGTGAGCATCATGAGGAGTGGAGGGGTGGGATAAATATCCCACCTGTTGTCCAGTGACTGGTAGAGTTTTGCTAGGAGGAGGCATCAATGCTCCAGTACTTCCTGCCTGCCCTACAGGAGGCTAAGTGAGCCTTGCTGGTCAGAAAAGTCCCCAGAGAGTTGGAGATGCTTGGAATTGGAAGCCTGAAAAGCAAACAGAGTAATTGTGAATGTTGATGGGGGTGTGAGTGCAGCCCCAAGGTACCCTTGGGTTTGGGTTGTTTCCCCAATTCAGCCTGGAACCCTGGAGTCTTTCACACTTTCCAGAGAGAGTCTATTATGTTGCTTTTTTCTCTATTCTGCCTCTTTCTCTATCCACATCCATCCCTATTATTCTTCATTCAGAAGATGAAGGAGAGATACATACATTTGTACAGACCTGGCTCCAGATTTGGGAGTACTGGTGAGAACTCTCAGGGTTTTGTTGATGGCCTTCTCTAGTTTCTGGGGGTGGCAATGATGTTGGGGGCTGGGCTTTCTTGTGTATCTAACTTTTCTGCTGTTCTAGAAGATGGTACCCTTCCCTCAACCCCCACACCGCCAACTCCTTGTGGTTTTAAAAAAAAGCTTATTGTACTGTGGTTTGAAAATATATCCACAAAATCTTTGACATCCTCTTCCTAAAAGGTAGAAGCAAATTCCCCTCACTTTGAGTGTGACCTGGACTCAGTGATTGTCTTCTAACAAATACAATATGGTGGGTGAAGATATTTGTCTAGGTTGTGAAAGGCATCCTATTTTTCTTCTTGCTCTCTCTCTTAAATCATTTACTCTCAAGGAAGCCAAGCTCTTCATCATGAGAAGACTGAGTAGCTTGATAGAGAGATCCGCTTGATGATTCTGCAAACAGCCAAAGTGTCTAATGAGCAAGTTTGGAAGAGGATCCTCCAGGCCCAGAGAAAGCCCTGAGCCAGACTACCCAAGTAAACTGCTCTCAGGTTCTTGATTCAGAAAAACCATGGACATCAATGTTGTTTTAAATCACCGAGTTTTGCGGTAACTTGTTAAGCACAGTAGACAACAATACAGTAGCATTAGTGTTTTCCACTTCCTAATTTAGTCCTTTTTTGGTAAATTTGGGGATGGCTTTTATGCTATTTTTGTTCTCCTTTTTAAATATGATCCCAGGAAGCACTGGTAGGGGAGTGGAAAAAGTTTTAATTTACCATGTAATTTACCATTACCAAATTTACCAAATTTGATATTTTCTTGTCTTAAACATGGCCTAAGATGTAAAATTTTGCTCTTTACTCCTTTCTATTATGTATAAGCCCTGGGGGACCTAGGGCATCATCTGTCATAATTTCTTGGACGACAGTGAAGAGTAATTTGTTCAGAAATGTCCTTTCCCTTCACATTTTATCTATAAAGAGAACAATGTAGAGAGGTTAATGCTTTGAATTGATAGAGGTACTTTAACAAGTTCCAGACAAAAGAAGCCTTTGAGGCTGTCTTGAGGAACCCCTTTGTTGTTTTTCACGTGCTTCTAAAATTTTCTCGGATTCTCTGGATTGTCAAATCCCATAGTCACCCACACCACCGTCTGTCTTTCCTTCTGGTTCTAGCTGATTCTTCTGTATCATCAGGGTTATAGTTTCAACTTTCTCTGTTTGAAATCTATCAGGAAAGCTTTTTCTCCTATAAAGTTTACATCGGCATTTCATTTTTAGGAATGCCACATGAAGGACATAGAGCAAAGGACAGAGTCAGACGACCAGGGAGATGACTCCATGAAGCTTAAGTAGCATCTCTTAAGCCAGAAACTAAATAAAGCAGATATTTCACTTGAAGTAACTCTTGCAACTCAGCTTTTACAACAACTTAATCCCTTTAAAATAGAACTCTTCCATTTTGAAGCACAAGAATTAGAGAACAGGCTCTCAAGTTATACTTGACGACTTGAAAAAAAATCGCCAGTAGAAACACAAAATTAAAAATGTGGAAAGCAAAATTGTGCATATTCAATGATAAGAAACATGTTTTTTAAAAAAAAGTATTTGTGTGTGTGGGTAAAGATTGGGAGAACTAAAGGAATGTAAATAGTTATTTCATTCAGGCCTGACATGATAGGTGTATTTTTTGAAACTATAAAATCAAAGAAAGAAATGGAACTATGTATGCCTGAGTGGATTTCTGTAAACATACCAGGCTGCAGAATTTTTAAAAGCAAATTGGGCCAGGGATATGAAGGAGAGAGAAAGAGAGACTGTTCTTTGATTCTGGCTGAAGCAGGCTTCTGAGTTAAGACTTCCCTTGTGCTGGTGAAGAAATACTCCCTCCCCTTCTTTCGCTTTTCTGCTTGGTCCCATTTTGCTGGTAGTCTGCTTTACTTCTCTCTTGATAGAAAAATCTTCAAATTAATTTATGGTGGAGTGTTTTGCCTAAACAAAAATCATGATAATAAAACTTCCCCAAAATGAACTGTGGTCAGCCTCAATTTTAAAATCAGACTGACCAGATGCTGAGCTTGCTGTCACTTTGGCTCCTAAGAAATGAAGCCCTCCCTCTGTCTCCTGCACTTGTGGCTCTTGTGAGTGTGGAAATGACCTAAGGGAAACCAGCAAAGGAGCCTGTGGAGCAGTCTTATGACTGGAAAAAATCAGTAGGCCTGCTTTATTGGGTCTCTCTATAAAACTCTGATCTGTTACGCCCCACTCATTAAATAACATAACAAGCACTACAGGTGAGATGACAGATGTGCATGTGGGTAACTTTAAAACCGTGACTATCTCCAGGAGGAACTACATTTGGAGAAGGGCCAGTTGCAGGGCAATGTCAAACTGTTTCCATCTGCCCAGGGAACTGTTGGACACTGATTGCTTATGCCAGCTCTCAGCATGGGGGTCAACAAGGCCTTTCTCCTTCATCGGCAGACAGGGGATGGGAGTGCATGTCAGGCCAGACACAGTAGATGTCTATACAGAGGACTCCAGCCCTGACCTTGGTGTCTGAGTAGAGGTGACTACAGAAAACCAGGTTTTTTTGTTTGTTTGTTGCTTGTTTTTCATTTCTTAGTTATATATTTTTTATCAGTCTATCTCTTGCCTCCAGAATGCAAGCTCTGTGAGGGTAAGGGATGCTGTCTGTTTTGTTCATTGCTTTTTCCCCAGCATGAATGTCCTGTAAAATGGTTTGGTGAACGTGTCACAGAACACCAGGGAAAGGGGGGACCCGAGATCTGGATTGAAAAAATTGGATGATGTTTTTCCAAAGACTGCCAGAGCCTTGAGTCTGGAATCATCATTGAGAGAAGCTAATTACATAGCTAAGGATCTTATTAAAATGCAGGTTCTGATTCAGAAGGTCCTGGGTGGGACCTGAGATTCTGCATTCCTAATAAGCTTCCAGATGACATTAGTGCTGCTGGTCCAGGGACCACACTTTGAGTAACAAGGTTCTAAACTCAGATCTGTTACCAGTCTCAGTGGAACTCAGATCTGTTACCAGTCTCAGTGGAAACCTGCCTGAAACAGTCCGGGTACACTGCAATGTGAGTGAGACAAGAGTGAAGGTCTGGGCAGGGGGAAGTCAGGATAGGTCTGCAATGGCAGGCTCGGGGAGTGGCTGGAGTAGTCTTGGTTGTAGCATTGCTAACCTTCTGGCTTGGCGTCTTTGGGAGACGTGAGGCCTTTTGTCTGTGGTTCAGTGTCAGGTTCCATTTCATCCTGTGACCTGACCTCCTTCTACAAGGGTCAAAATCTCCATCTTTAGAAATGCAAGTATTTTCGTATCGAAATTTCTGGAACCCAACTAAACCGAAACCTAAATCCCTTGTCTTCCAATCTTCATTTTTTTTTTTTTCCATTTCATTCTTACAAGTATGAATATCTGTGTTTTATGATTTGTGTCTTTCTCTGATCTTCATTCCAGGTTTTAATGACTCTTACTCCGTTAGCACTGGATACTTTATTTCTTATCTCAAATGTCTCCCTACCCAGGGCCTGTGAACATATGATCTATCCCCTCTGGAAACTTCTCCACAGATTCCACAGTGGGAATCATACTCTTGCCACTTCCAAGCCAAACTTCACCTCTGCCGTCCCATAATGTGGAGGAGACTGGCTGCTTTTCCTGTCAACCTCAAAAGGTGAGGGAGTCGAGGGCAAGGCCTTGGTGGGTGGGCTTTATTTTCTTTATTCTTTAAAAATTTCCCGAAATGGGGGCGCCTGGGTGGCTCAGTGGGTTAAGCCTCTGCCTTCAGCTCAGGTCATGATCTCAGGGTCCTGGGATGGAGCCCCGCATGAGGCTCTCTGCTCAGCGGGAGCCTGCTTCCCCCTCTCTCTCTCTGCCTGCTTGTGATCTCTGCCAAATAAAAAAATAAAATCTTTAAAAAAAAATTTCCCCAAATGTTAAAGAATTAAGTATTTATTACTTCTGTTTACAATGTTAAAAAAATGGGTATTTATCACAAATACCCTTGGTGTCCTTTCATAAACCATTATGGATCGTTTTTTTTTTAAAGGTTTTATTTATTTATTTGACAGAGAGATTACAAGTAGGCAGAGAGGCAGGCAGAGAGAGAGAGGAGGAAGCAGGCTCGCTGCTGAGCAGAGAGCCCGATGCGGGACTCGATCCCAGGACCCTGAGATCATGACCTGAGCCAAGGCAGCAGCTTAACCCACTGAGCCACCCAGGCACCCATGGATCTTTTTTTTTTTTTTTCAAGATTATTTATTTATTTATTTATTTGAGAGACAGAGTGAGAGAGAGAGAGAGAGACTACGAGCTAGGAGGGAAGGAGAGTGAGAAGCAGAATCCCCTGCTGAGCAGATCTCCGTCCCAGGATCCCGGGATCATGACCTGAGCCGAAGGCAGACATTTAACCACCTGAGCCCCCCAGGGACCCCCATAAGCCACTGTGGATCTATTGTTTTATCCAAATCTTTTTTGAATTTATATATTTTACCTTTTCATTGTATGAGTTAAAGAGCTTTGTAAAGAGGGACGCTTGGGTGGCTCAGTTGGTTAAGCAGCTGCCTTCTGCTCAGGTCATGATCCCAGCATCCTGGGATCAAGTCCCACATCGGGCTCCTTGCTTGGCGGGGAGCCTGCTTCTCCCTGTGCCTCCATCTGCCAGTGCTCTCTCTTCTCTCTCTCTCTGACAAGTAAATAAACAAAATCTTAAAAAAAAAAAAAAAAAGAGCTTTGTAAAGAAACACACACACACACACACACATAAGTTAACTACCTATGATAAAGTCTTTGATTAAGCACCAATTTCTAAGTTGATCATTTTAGAGAACCGTGTATGCTATGCTTCTTTAGTCAAACACTGAATGTTAGTTATAACGCTCATAAAATTGGCAAACAAACATAAAACATCTACATTCTCTTCTGTTTTAAGTTTTGGTTCTCAGTGTAAGTGGTGAAATGAATTACAGGACAGAGACTGATACCCATTTGGTGAATGCTCACTGGGTGAACCCATAGGAGAGGCTGTTTGACCTTCCCGGAGTCAGTGAGACCCAGGTTAGTGTCCTCACTTAACATTTCCTATGTCCCCTTAAGCACAAGTTCCATCATTCTGAGCCATGTTTTTCTCACCTGCAAATGGTCCATAACAGCAGTACCTACCTCAGATTAATCGTATGATTATTATGAGGATTAGGTAATACAATAGACAAAATCCAGTGGAGAGGAAACTTTGCAAGAGGAGCACAGTGATCCAGTTTCTTCAACAAATAAATGGAGAGAAAAGTAAAGAAAGATGTTTGGCTTTGGGGGAGAGAAAGAAGCTGAAGGGTGAGAGGTAGCATACAGGTTCTGGCAATGAAAATGTTAGCTATTATAATGTGTCTTCCAAATTGAACTATACAGCAGTTTTCTAAAATCCAGCAAATATTTATGGCACCCTATTAAGTGCCCTTCTACTAGGTCTACGTGGTCATTCAGGGGTTACACAGAAGGATGGTGATAGACCTCACTCTTGGTCCTGGCTTTGATGATTATTAGATGTGATATCTGGGGCAAATAATTTTTCCATTTCTCTATCTCCACAGCTATAAAGTCTGGATGAAAATAATGACACCTGTCGCATAGGCTGTTACAAAGATTCGTGACACCTGATATGTAAAGTGTTGAGCGCCACACCTACCACTCTATATGTTTTCAGTAAATAGTGCCGGCCTTTATTGTCACCACCATAGTAAACATTTTTCCTGCTCTCAATAAGCTTATGCTCCAACTGGGGAGATAAGACACATCGAGAGAGAACCATAACCTAAGGCCCAAGGTGAGGAATATTGCCAGAGCCAGAAAAGTGCTGTTGGAGCACAAGGGGGAGAACCAACCACGGGAAACGACTGCATTTCCATTAAGATGGAAGGGACTCCTGATCTTCCTCAATAGTCTCATTCACATTTGCTTTCAGAGCAAGAGGCTGAAGAGAATGGATATGAAGTCAGGAGGTTTGTGTCTGGAGCACGGACATGTCTTGAAGGGTCTGCCCTCAGACTATAGGAGCTGCATTCTCTGGGTGCCAAGTCCTCTCTTCAGAGAGCCACAGGGGAATCTGCTGGGGGTATAAACTCTATATCCCCCCAGATGGTACTTTTCATGTCAGTACTTCCAAGTTACTGCCACACAGCAGCCAGGAGGGGAGGAGAGCCCTGCCCGAGGTGAAGGAGGAGGGAAATAAGGGGAAATAAAGCTCACCTCAGCACCAAGAGCTCTGGCATTTGGGAAATGGTGGATCCCTACACAGAGCGGCCAGTGGACCTGGTGGGGAATAGAGGCTTGAAGCCACATTAGGAAGTTCTCTGTCTTCCCATCCTCCTTGTTCCTGTGTTATCTTTCTCAGGCGGCCCAAGGTCCCGTGCACAGTGCTCTGAACCCTAGGGCTGAGATGGAGTGAGGTGAGGCAAGGAGCTCTGGACTTGGGTCAAGAGTTCGGGTTGAGTCCTGGCTGCACTATTTGTCGGATGGCCTTGGATAAGTTGCACAACCGCACTGGCTTGCAATTTGCTCAACCATAATACAGGTTTAGTAAGACCTGCCCGAGTACCTTATGAGAGTATTGGGAAGACTGACGGAGTTAATGTGTATGAAACATGAGTTATTATGTATCCGGAGTTAATGTGTATGAAACATGAGTTATTATGTATCAATGACTTTGTTCCCTTTGCCCTTGACTTTGGCTATGTCTTGAGCCTCCTGGAATGAACAAATTACTCAAGTAAGTATTTCTACTACTAGTCTTGACCAGGACATATAAACAGCAGGTTTCTTTCTGTAAAGGTCATTTACATTTGGTATGTTTAAAAATTTTTTTTTCATTTATTTCTTCCCTCAGGGAAATTTCTGTTCTCCGCATGATAGAATACTTACTCATCTTTTTGTAATTCAACATAAATACTGTAATCACTTCAAACGCACTGGTAGGAAAAGCAGGTTTCTTCAAGACTCCATCATTTATTATTGAGGGTAAAAGATGACCTTGTCTGAAATACAGAATATAATCATTTCCGGTTCTGAAAAAACTGTTCTTTAACAGTCCATGCCTCTCCTTTGCATGTTTCTT
This sequence comes from Mustela nivalis, assembly GCF_964662115.1. NCBI lineage: Eukaryota > Metazoa > Chordata > Mammalia > Carnivora > Mustelidae > Mustela > Mustela nivalis. The sequence continues at coordinate 50,539,377 of NC_139022.1, read as the reverse complement.
TTAAAAGAACTGCCAGCTCTAGTGAGAAAGATGCCACAAAAATAGAAATGCCAATCTTTAAAGATCTCAAGGCACCTTCAAAATGATAAATAATTAATTTTCACAGCATCCCTGATATGATTTATCTTATTTTAGAGATGAGCAAGGGGAGCCAACAGAAATTAAGGGATCTGCCCAAGGTTATAAGCAGCCAAAACTGGATTAGAAGCCAGGATGGAACTTCTAACACAAAGGTTCTCAGTTCAGTACGTTTACTGAGCATAAACTATGTCCTAGGTGCTATGTGACCTCATCATTTAGGAGCTCATGATATGGTGGGGAACACATACACGCACACACACCCTTAATATAAAGCAAACAAACAGCAATGAATACTATGATTAGATTCAAAATATAAAAATGAGGAGAGGAGAGATTATGACTCAGATTCAGACTCAGATTTCCAGAGGGGAAATCTGGAAATATTTTTTGTAGATGAGCTGAGGCTTGGAGAATGGGTTGGACATTGAGACAAGGACACAGAATGGGGAAACAAAAGGACATCACTGCAGGCAAACTATTCTGATTTGAGTCAATAACCAGGGTTTGGAAGGTAGAGGAGATGCTCTTAAAAATAGCAAATAGAACTGGGGTGTGTGCAGAGTAGGGATCAGCTTGCCAAAGACTTTGAATTAGAAATTGAGGCTGGATTTTGTTGACCATGATGAGTCATCAGTGGCTTTTGGGTAGGGAAAATATAAGATATCAGTACTTTTTTTGTTGTTGTTTTAAAGATTTTATTTATTTATTTATTTATTTATTTATTTATTTAACAGAGAGAAAGAGATCACAAGTAGGTAGAGAGGCAGGCAGAGAGAGAGGGAGGCAGGCTCCCAGAATCCTGGGATCATGACCTGAGCTGAAGACAGAGGCTTTAATCGACTGAGCCACCCAGGTGCCCCAAGATATCAGTTCTAATAGGAAGGTTACTATGGCACTAATACGTAGGATAAATTAGAAGGAGAGAGAGCAGGCAGGGGACAGGTAATTTATTAGTTTCCAATCATTTGAATTTTCCTGGGGTCAGTCTGTGTATCCCTGTTGAATTGTTGTTTAGCAGGTCAGCAGTATGACAAGTTCATACTCAAATAATCAGAGCAAAGTCTCAACGATGACCCAAGGAAAGTTCAAAGGTTGCAAGAGAGAGGAAAGCAATGAGTAAAAGATAGAAGGTCAAGAGGCAGAATTTAGAACTTGAGTAATTGCATAGATCTGTGACCTGGATACCCAGGAAGGGTAGGCCTGTGGCAGTAAGAGTCTTAAGTCATGTCTAGGATCTGAGAAAAAAATAATAAACCTGTTATGGGCAGAATTGTGTCTTCCCAAAATAGATGTTAAAGCCAGAAAGCCTAGTAGCTCAGAATTTGACTGTATTCGGAAACAGTATTTTTAAAGAGGTAATTAAGGTTAAATGAGATCATTAGCATGGTCCCGAGTCCAATATGACTGATGTCCTTATAAGAAGCAATTAGGACATAGAGCTGTGCACACGGAAAGCCCACGTGAGGGCACGGGGAGAAGACGGCCATCTACAAGCCAAGGAGGCCTCAGAATGAAACTGGCCTGCTGACACTTGAGCTGGGACTTCTAACTTCCAGGGTGGTGATTTAAATTTCTAAGTCACCCAGTCTGTGGTCTTTGTTATGGCGGCCCTAAAACATTAATATATTACCTTGGAAACTCATATAATAAATAGCTTCCTTGGGGCTAGAAGAGCTCAGGGACTTGGACTGAAGCCAAAAGTACAGTCAACAAGAAAGGGACCATAAATTTAAAGAGGTAGAAAGGGAGAGACTCAGGTAAATGGAAGCACACAGATCTGAGGATCACTAAATAAAATATCTCCTAAAACAGACGAAATATTTAGTTGCTGCCTTGAGTCATCTGCTTGCTCTTTGGAGTAGCTCTGTTGCCCTAGGGACCCCTGGTCGGAGGTTGTGAGCGATGAGGATAGTTCTGTGTCCTCAAATTATCCCGCCTCTGAGCATCGTTCAAAACAGCTGGCTATCCCTTCCTTCTTGAAATGCGTTTCTTGGGTTGTATAGTGTCACAAGCTTCCTCTATTTCTGGTGGCTCCTTTTTAATTTCATTCGCTGCCTCTTCTTTCCCTACGTAAATTCCAAATGTTAGATTTCCTCAAAGTTCCATCACAGACCTTCTCTTCTCTGACCATCTGGTCTTTCTAGGTGAACTCATCTAGTCCCTTGGTTTAAACACCAAATATAAACGGTTGACCCTCCCCCCCACATACCCCCAAGTCTGCAATTGTGACCTTGAGTTCCCTTGAGCTCCTGTCTCATATATCCAAATACATACTTGATGGTTTCCATTGGGTGTCACACAGACACCTCAGGTTTTATGAGTACAAAATCACACTCTGATGTTCCTGCCCAGTCATGTTCCTTCCCCACCTTTGAGTCTCAGTTAAATGTTACCACCGTCCACCTACTTGTGAAGACATAATACCTACTGTTGAGATGGTGGTGGGGGTGGGTCACAGTGGTCACAGGAACTTATAATTGGAAAGGTGACTGGAAGATAGTAAAGCACTGGGCAATGTGAGACCTAATGATGATGAAAGACTAGACCACATGGTTTCTACGGAGGCTTGCAGCCTTTTACTCTAAGGCATTCATGATCAGGTGGGGCGGGGACTAGGGAGGGTATGAGGATCTGAGGGAGATTCTTGAACTATTTAAATGCAAGAGGTACTTGAAAATAGTTTTGCTTACAACTCTCAAATGTGGCCCAGCTCTTTGGAAGATGGTTTCAGATTTAGAATGCAGCTGTGATTCTCAAGTCGGGTGGAGGGGTGGTTGGTGCGGGGAGAATGTTGGTTTCATGCCACTGTGGTAAATGAGTCGTCATGTAGGATTAAATTGGACATACTTTTCTTTTGTCTAAACTTTCATGGTTTAGTAAGTTTTTCTTTGCTGTAATAGACAAAAATGAATGGTAATATGGAATAAAACTTGGTGTAGTTTTTCTTTAAAATGGCCACTCAAAAAGTACATTTTTGCATGAGAGCTATTCTGTGGCAACATTTGCTTAACTACAGAATCTAGTAGTGTGGGAGCTGCATGTTCAGCTGCATTGGGTCCTGAAGCCCAATGGTCTGGATTCAAATCTGTGCTCTTTCACTTCCTAGGTGTACGGATTTGGGCAAATCACCTGACGTCTCTGCCGATTTTCTCATCGGTAAAATGAAGTAATGATAGACATAGAATGGTTGAGAGGATTAACTTACTTCACAGACCTGAAAGACACCAGAGGGCATGTTATCATTTTCTGCTAATATTGTTCATTGCAGCACTGTTTATAACAAGCCTGGATATAACCTAAATACCCATCACTAGGGGACCAGTTACATAGACTGTCAAGCAGAGAATGAGGTTGAGCTCTGTATGTTCTTATTGAAGATCTCCAATTGAAAAAAGCAAAGCACAAAGCAGGGAAGAGCCTGCTCACAGATGTATGAGTTCATTTTTTAAGGGCACATATAGATAAAATTGTGCTCGTGGGTACACAGTGATTTCCAAAAGGACATATGGAAACCCCTCACAGTAGTTATATCTCAGGGGATTTAGGGGTGGGGCCAGTTAAGAGAGATTTAGTTTTCATTTTATGCCCTTGAATTTGTTACTGGGTACACTGTAAGGGCCTGGTTGGCCAGAGGGAGTAATTTTGTGTTTATGTAGTGAACTTAGATTGACCCCGCCCCTCCCAAAGGAATTTACTTGCAAAGCCTAGATACAAGGGCGGGGTCAGGCCAGGCGAAGACATCCAGTCAGTGGGGCACACATATATCTACTAGGGTAAACTGAAATTCATTTGGCCACCTGTGTGTTACTTAGCAGTTTTTTCTGTGTGTGGCAGACTTAGCAGGACTGTGCAGTGTTCTCTGCGTATTGCAATCTCATTGGCCACCTGTGTATAGCCCGGCTAAACAACCTCTATAAAAGTTAGTCTGTGAGGCTGGGAGGGGTCGCCTCTTTGCAAGAGACGGCCCTGACCGGTCAGTTTGATTCTCGATGCTTGGCTCGAAATAAAGCTTTGCTTGATCTTCGCTTTGTATCAGTCTCGCTCCTTTGATTACGGATCCTAACATACACGAGTATTATTTTTCACGAAATGAGCTAGTTAAAACAAAGCCAAAAATAATGATGCTTGCTGTGTCTGTTTCAGAAGATCATTTTGAGAAGTGAATGTAAGATAATGAACTGAAAGCATTTTTAAAAAACTGGAAAGATGCAATGCTGTGTCGATGTGACGCCATCTTTAAGTGAGAGTGTTTGGCCTGGAAAAACAAGAGTTGCCTAAACATACATGGTTGCTGAAATAAATAAGTATGGTTCTAGAGTATTTGTATAATGATTAATAATAACCTTAACAATAGTATTAACCCTTGTATATTGATACCTTTGTATACTGATAGCAAGTTCCTTGTATATTGATAGCAAGTTCCATTGGAGTATTAATAGTATTCTAGTAGTCTTAATAGCAACCAGGGGTCCCATGAAAATCAAAGCTTCTTTTTGTTTTTCTATTTGAATTAAGGGTAAGGGGCCCCTCCCCAAGATTTTTTTGCTCTGGAGTCCTAATTATTTTGCAGCTTTGGGGAAAAAAAAATCAATACTAAAATTTCCTATGTTCCAAGTATTTTTTTCTTTCCTTTGAAGAGGTACAACTATTATGCTAAGGTTTCCAAATTAGATCTTCTGCATTCTTTATTAGATACTCCGTGAAAAAATATTTTTCTTTATGAACATTTTAAAAAGATTGAAATATGTAAGAAATTAAACATCAGGGTAATTTCAAAGGGGAAGATTATAGAAGTGCTCTGATATGAGGCCCAGACAAGAGAGAGCTGGTGGGGAGGAAAGTGAGGATAATCTCTTTCCTCCTCCTTGTTTCCCCTGACAGGAACCTTCAGGAAATAGACTTCCTGTCTTGTGGTTCAGTTGGGAAGAAGGAGGTCCTGGAAGTGTGCAGAAAGCCCGATTCCACCCTGCATACACTAGAACAATCCTCAGGACTTGCCTCCCCACCCCCACCCTGGGGACCCGGAGCCTGGACACCTGGCAGCACGACCCCTGCTCTCTGGGCATGGCAACCTCAGACCCTGCAGGCTCCAAACATGGCTTCCTCGCCTAGATAACTCATGGGTTTGCAGTGCTATACACAGTGGTGCACAGTAGCTGTCTCTGCCTTGTTCACTCTCTCCCTGCGCTTCCAGCTTCTGGTTTCTCTGCTCCCCCTGCCTACCCCCTGCCCTGACGGATCCGTTTCCATCTCTGCAGTCACAGACCCTCCTTCACCCAGAAAGCCGCAGTGGAGCTGTGTGTACACTGCTGGTCCCAACCATCTGCCCAGTTTTGAGCCTCAGGGGCCATCGCTTGGAGACCAGCTGGGGTTCTGCCTCTTCCCTTCCTCTTGCATCCTGGACAAATAAGTGCAACTAGGATGGCTCCTCCAGCTTCCTCCCAACTCCCAAATCTCTAATCTGGGTTGCAAAGAACTGTTTTCCCTCAGCAGCGGATTCAGCCTGTCATCCTGATTTCTCTGGTTGTCTGGAGACAAAATGCAGAAATGTTGACAGTGCACCTACTCTCCTGTTTCTTTCAGAAAGACCCTCTTCCAGGCAGGGGCTGCTGGGCGTAGTGACAACTGGCCTCTGAGCTGCTCCGGGCAGTTTCTCGCCTCTTCTCCCTGCCTGGCCTCCGGCCATTTCTGCTTTGCTGAGCTGCATGTTGCCTGAAGCCTCATCTCTCACCAGATTTGGAGAGCGAGATTCGGATGCTTGCAGGAGTGTGATAAGGCACGGCTTTTTCTAGTGACACAGAGATTCAACCACTTGACTCCTGTCTATGTTTGGGACAGACAGCTGTAAGAGGAGAGCCCTTACTTAGATGATGCTGTGTTTCTAGGCACAGACACCTCCTTGGAGATTCAAGGGAATGAATGCCTTAGGCCACAGTTGCCAGAAGGCCAAGAATGGAGACAAAAAAAAAAACCAAAAAAAAAACCCAAAAAAACCCCTCTGCCACAGAATAACAGCTGTCCATTGAGCTCTGATTTTGAGTGGATTTCTCCCCCTACAACCACCACTTGGTATCCCTAATCCTGAGCAGACTTGCCTGCATGGCTGGGGGAGGAGACTGCCGGTGAGCGGGGACAGGCAGCAGGGGACAGAGGTCGAAGGCTGAGTCACTTTGTTCACTTTCAGGGTGAAAATTGTGGGCCAGTTACAAAAATGTGTACTGAAGTCCACATGTAGGTTTTGAGGTCATTGTGATGATAGCTATTACTTTAGAGTGTCCTCCATATGTCAGACTCCGTCTCCGCTGCTTTACTTACAGTAAGTCATTTAATCAGTGTAATAACCCTTTACGTGGTTGGTTTCATTATCATCCTCATTTTACAGCTGAGGAGCCCCAAACTCAGAAAGGTGAAGCAATTCATGCAGGATTACACATTCAGTGAGATGCCCAAAGACTGTTCAAATTTGGGCCGTCTGCTCCAGTGGCTGCTTCTAACCACCACACTAGAGTGCCCTCTCCAGATGTGGCTGGCTGAGGTTCCCAATCTTTGTTTCAAGGGCTAGTTTGCAGGTAAAGGAGGCTGCCCCAGTTTTGTGCAGGGCAGCTCACCAAAAGAACCCAACGCATGGAAGCGTTGAATGAAGTTTTGTTTTGATCCGAAAATGAAATGAAATGAAATGGAGGAAAGCCAGGAAATGCTGAGCAGGGAAGGAAGGTGACAAGAAGGAAAACAAGGAGAAGGGTAATTAAGCTACCTTCATTTATTCATTTAAGTAATAAATGAGTGTCTCCTATGCATCAGGCAATGTGCTAGACATTAGGAACCAGTGGCTAGCGAAAAAGAAGACCGAATCTTTGGTGTTGGAGAACTTGTAGTGACCTTCGTCAAATAACCTTCGTCAAATAACCACATATGTAAATTTCAGAGGAGAACTGTTCAGTGCGGTGCAGGAAAACATCTTGGGGCTTAAAGTCACCTAACAGGAGACCCGGCCTCGTCTACCTCTACCTCCTCATGAAAATGTGTAGGGCAGAGGTTTAACACACTACCTCTTTCAGGGGAAAGACATACTGATTCTGGTATTCTTGAGTGAACAGATCTTGCCAACCGAATAGTCATCTGAGTTTTTCATTAGAGGAGGTTTGGAAAGGAACCGTAATGGGCGTGGGCATGATTTTTGCCCTTAAACTTCTCCTAACCTGCTCCAATTTTAGCTTTATTTCTCCTGGTTCTGCGCACCCTTCCCTAAATCACTGTGCCTCTAAGTCACTATCGATTCCTCTTTGGTAACAGTTTCTCATTGGGCAGTTGCCCACTGAAGGATTCATTTGTCAATGATTCTGTTGTCACTCCCTCAGTTTTGCAAAAGCATCTGGGAGCCAGTTGGCTAACTTCCATTTCCCTTTAGGGTTCTGTTTATTCCTCGAAGGTTTATCTGAACCAAAAGGCTCTAAGAGCTTTCATTGTTTATTAGACGTACTTTGTCTTTGGATAATCTATAGACTCCCTGGCATTCTCTTTTACCATACACAGGATGTATAGTTTCTTATGAGAAAAGTATACAGTATATCTGATTTCTTCTATTCTCCCTTCACCCCATAAAAGGAAAGGTTAGAACATTCAAGGTAAGACAGTGATGTATAACAACTAATTGTATACCAGTCCAGAATAACCTATGTCATAGGTAATATGGATTTTCTTTATCAGATGCAATATTAACTTTAAACATTTTTTTTGCGTGTTGAAAAAATCTGATTATCTGATAGTGTTTTAGTCATTAGGAGTTATAGTTAGTTGAAAATTATGAGAGTGAGCATTATTTTTTACCACTGCTATGCTATAATTGCTCTGTGCCAAGAACATTCTTGATGTGCACACTGAGTGGAGTCCAAAGTGGTGGGTCACTGCCACCTGACAGGGGCTTCTTGTGTAAGAATTTTGGAATTTATAACCTAGGTGGGTTTGAGCAGGTACCAGGGGAAAAAACACATATACTCAAAACATATTCCCATTTCCTCTCCCTTCCTATACACAATCAGGGTGTAAAAATAGACAGAAGCAGCAGAAGGTATTTAGTTTCCTTTCGGGACACACTGGGAATGCTGGCGATACCCCCTCAGCTAAGCGTACTGAACCCAGCTTCCTCTTCAGATGTGATAGGCATCAAATGCCTAATTTTTTTAAAAGTATTTATTTATTTATTTATTAGACAGAAATCGCAAGTAGGCAGAGAGAGAAGAGGAAGCAGGCTCCCTGCTAAGCAGAGAGCTCGATGTGAGGCTTGATCCCAGGACCCTGAGATCATGACCTGAGCTGAAGGCAGAGGCTTTAATGCACTGAACCACCCAGGCACCCCATTAATGCCTAATTTTTGAAAGCATGTGTCTCTCTCATTTTTGAAAATGTTTCCCAGCTGGAGGTGGGCTGCGAGACTCCTTCTAGAATTTTCTGTTCTTGGCACTTGAAAGGGATCTTGGGTGACTGTCCTGACCTCTTTCACCTTGAGCTTTTACTTCCAGTGGCTGCCCAGCCTGCTTGTACTGTCTCCCAGGAACAGTCTTGTAGGAAGTTCATTATCAAGAATGTCAAATGGAAACTACTGTTTAGCTAGAAAATGACACTTTCCAAAGGGTGTCAGTCAAAGTAGGTAACACAGGTTCTGTCATTCATTCAGGGAATGTCTACTGAGCAGCACCATTCACTGTCCTAGTTTGGGTTTGGGGCTTACGGGGGGGGGGGGGTGAGCAAACAGCCCTAGGCTGCATCCTGGAGAGCCCAATATCTACCAGGGGAGAGAGAGAGTGTTTAAAACGATCTCACAAATATAGGATTACAGCTGTGAGAGGTTCTACGTGACAGGTAGAAAGTGGGTCACAAAGGAAGAGAAATATTCTTACAAATCTTTCTGGGCAGCATTTAAATTATTTCAATAGGGGATTTGAATAGGAAGTCCAAGAGACATGAAGCATAACAAAGCATTTTAATCACATCATCTCATCTGGTCCTTAGGCCAGCCTTGGAGGGAGACATTCTTTTTATCATCCCCATTTTATAGGTGGGGAAGTAGACCAGAGAGGTGCTTTAGCTATTCATCCCTCCACTTCCCTTATCATAACACTTAATATACTTAATGGTCATGACTTATTTGATGTCACAAGACCTTAAGCTTTACGAAGGCATCTATTGTCACCACCATGTCCCAAGCACCTAGCAAGGGCTGGTACATAAAAATAATTATTTGTTGAAGGAATAAATAAGTGAATGTATGGTTACAAAGAAAAGCTGTGTTCTGAAGGAAGAAAAAACCACTGAACTAATTTTCCAGTGGGATGTAACCAAACAAGACGACTTTGTCCCTGGAAATCAAGGCAACAATAAATGTAAGGGCCAACCCAACTTTGCACATGCCTGAACTGAAAATCTGTAAGACATGTGAAAACACACAACACTTATCTTAAGCCTCTCCCACAAAATTACTACCTCCACCTCGGACTTGCCCTGCTGCCAAGAGACACAATGAGGACCCCGTCCCTCACTCCACTTTCCTGCTCTGCCTCACACCAGGAGCGTCCCTGAATGTTGCTGTTTTACATGTAGGAGCCGAATCCAGGAGTCCTGTCTAGCTGTGATAGAAATCCAACTTCATCTGGACTGAGATACATTTAACTCAGTAATTGCCACACTGTGCCCAGTGCCCTACCCCACCTGCCTTCTCCTTTCTCTGCCAAGCTCCCTCACCCTTTCAAAATTCAGTTGCTGTGTCATACTCCAACGCCCTGCTTGTCGGAGTGTTCTCCCCTGGGTTTTCCCACTGGTAGGTGAAAGACATTCAGGCAGAAGAACGTAGCAAGTGGGAAGACTTCAGGAGTCGTCTAGTTATACTAATTAGACTTATGGATGGGCATCTCCGAGTTTCATGCAGAATTGGGTGTTCACTACTCCAGACTTTTGCCCCTGGATCCGAATCAGAGCACTGGTAACTTGAGTGTCAGACCCAGACCAGCTCAGCTTGTGACCGGCAGCACAACTCCCCCAGCTGTTATACCCCCACCACTGTTGTCACTAGTCCGGGGTGTTGAGTTTCTTGCCCTAACAACTGTTCAAAGGACTTCATTCGAGTAAATTGTATGAAAGCATTTTATACAGGCTAAGGCGGAGAGGACATGGGGCTGCGGCTGGATATGATGCTCTCAGTGGTGCATTACAACCCAGTGAGGTTAGTGCTTGGGGCCCCACTTGCAGGCCCCGGACCTTGTTTTTATTTGAATGGGAGAGTTATCAGGGCTAAGGAAGCAGAGATCCACACAAAATTTACTCTGAATATCTAGGGAAGAAAAGTTGAGGGTCAATATAGAAGAGGTCTTGAAAGGAAAAAATAGCAAAATGAAAACAAGAGTTTTTTAAGTCGATCTTCTCCAGGTTATTTACTATAAAAAATTAACTCACACTGGAAGCAATGAACGTGCCTTGAAAGTATGTGTGTGTGTGTATATACACATACACACACACACACACACATATATATGTGTGTGTACACACACACACACACACACACACACACACATAGTTATGGCAGATACTGGGCATCTGAATAGACCAGGAGTCAGGAAAGTGGCTGCTAGTCTTGCTTTTGTCCTTTATAACTAGGTAAACCACCTCCCTCTTTTAAACCTCATTTTCCTCATTTGCAGAATGATGGGGCTGGGCTGGATAATTTCCAGGGTGCTCTTTGCAGGTAATAAAATTCTCTGGTTTACTCGGTTGTTTTCAGTGACGTGAACTTAGCTTTTGAGCTGTCACTTAAAAAGAATTTCTTAGCCAGTAAGTGGCAATTGCAGTGAAACAATCTGTAACTGAGTTTAAGTTACCTTAATAAGGAAGTGCCCAATCCTATAGGAGTATGTCTGAAAATGTTGAACTTCACTAAGTATTTCAACATGACATGAAAAAAAACAATAATAAGATCAGAGGTAGGGGCACCAGGGTGGCTCAATCATTAAGCGTCTGCCTTAGGCTCAGGTCATGATCCCAGGGTCTGGGGATGGAGCCCTGCATTGGGCTCCCTGCTCAGCAGGAGGTCTTCTTCTCCCTCTCCCACTCCCCCTGCTTGTATTCCTCCTCTCGCTGTCTCTATCAAATAAATAAATAATCTTAAAAAAAAAAAAGATCAGAGGTAATGTTATAATATTAAAAAGAGAGATAACTCCAGCAGCTTTAGCTGCACCACAAAGAAAATACAAAACAATACGACCCCTGTTATTAGTCGTTGTGGGATTCAGTAATCGCCTCTTGCCATTGCAAAGCATTTGTAGCCAGGAAAAGAATGTCTGCTTCAAACCCTATGAGAAGAACTAATGAGATTGGAATTTTGGAAATACTGTCAGAAAGCAAGGCTCTTCTATAATTTTATATAAGAGTATTTCTCAAGTGAGACCCCTGGTGTGCCAGTCTCAGAATCCCCTGAAGTATGAAAGTGCATAACCTTGGTCCCACTTAGACCTATGGAATTAGAACTCTAGAAGCTGGTGTTTTAACAAGCACCGGGTATGCAGGAAGAGACTTGAGAATGAAAGGTCTAGCAATGTACTTGAAGGGATCAAAACTGTCTTTGCAGAAAACACCACAATGTCCCACAGAAGGAAGAGAATCTTCCAGGTCCTACAGATAAGAAAAGATGCTTTGTGTTAATCTATCAACATCCAGTGAGGAATAAGATTTGTTAGATCTATTTCTTAAAATAAAGAAGGGCACAGGCCTGGGCATCTGCCATGAACTTGGCATGGTGGAAGCTGCAAAGTATAGTGTTAAGAGCGTTGGCTTGCCAGACAGACAGGCCTGGGCTTGGCTCTCCTTTCTGCTTAACTCCAGGCAAGAATGCAAACTGGAATATTGGTGCAAGCACTCAGTTGTGTTAACAGTTGCATGTCCTAGCACCACATGATAAAATCTCAATAAATATTAATGTTTGTATTAGTTTCCTCTTGCTGCTGTAACAAGTTTTCACAAATTTAGTGATTTAAAACAACACAATTTAATCTCTTACAGTTCTAGAGGTCAGAAGTCTAAAATGGGGGCAGCAGCACTGCATCCCTTTTGGAGACTGTAGGAGAGAATCCATTCCTTTGTTTTTCCAGCTGCTAGAGACTCCCTGCATTCCTTAGCTCATTGCCCCAACATCCATCTTTAAAGCCACTGGTGTGGTATCCTCATTGCCCTATCCTCCATCTTTAAAGCCAGCAATGTGGCATCCTCAAATCACTCCCTCTCTGACCTCTGATTTGGTCGTCACATCTCCTTCTCCTCCTTTGGCCTCCTGCCTCCCTCTTATCCAAACTCTTGTGATGACATTGGGCCCACCTGGATAACTCAGGATAATCTCCCCATCTCAATCAATAGCCTTCATATAATCACACCCGGAAAGCTCCTTTTGCCATGTGAGGTGACATCACCACAGGTTCTGTGGTTTAGGACAGATACATCTATGAGGGGAGGCCATTGTTCTGTCTACTCAATGTTAAACAAAAGTTTCCTAACTTCTCTAACCCTTGGGCTTCTCCACTGTAAATGGAGTTTCTGTAAGAATTAAATGCAGTAATAAATAAAGATAAGCTAATATTATCATGCCTTCTAATTATTCTGGAATAAATTGCTTATAAAGGAGTGACTGAAATATATGAAACTTGCATTTATTTCCTTCTTGCTAGTAGTTCATTACTAGGGGTAAACATTTAAATTCTGAGGATATCAGAAAACTCTTAAGGATTTCCTGGATCAGGCAGGGTTTAGAACAGGAAACAGAACAACTCTAGGTATTTTAAATAGAAAGGATTTAATACAGGTCATTACATAATTCTAAAACCATTGAATCAGGGGGCGGGGATCAGCTGTGGTTACTGGCAATATCAAGTTTAAGAACACATAGTTGTAGAGGGAATCTAGGACTAGGAAGCCACTGCCATAGTGAACACAACCTCTCCATCCCTGTCCTCTCCACCCTCTTAAAGCTGGAGATTAGAAATTAGAAGTCTGAGTCCAGCTACCACCTGCCTCTTGACACTCTGAGACTTCTTTTGCCATTAGAGTCACAGGAAGATGTTCTTGGCTTCATTCCCATACTCTAAATCGAATGTAAGTGCATCCCATTGCCAGAGCCCATGTGGTATCCAGAACTCCATCATCAAGAGTTTGGAAAACATACATTTCAGCTTTCTAGTCTCTGCTGTAGGAAAGCACAGAGAATGAGAGTGAATGTATGAGCAACAGTCAGCCATACACAGCCAGCTTCTCTCTAGAAACTTCGATTTGCTGTTTTTTAGGGGAGAAGGAGAGAGAGAGAATCTTAAGTAGGCTCCACTCCCAGTGCAGAGCCTGATGTGGGGCTCAATTTCACAACCCTGAGACAATGACCTGAGCCAAAACCAAGAGTCAGTTGCTTAAGTGACTGAGCCACCTAGGTTCCCCTAATTGCTATTTGAAATACGTACTTTCGAGGAAAGCCCGGCTTCCTAACATGTGTTGCACTGTAGAGCTTGAGAATGTTCTAAAACCCTTATGGATCAAGCATCTAGATCTCAGAAGAAATTATTCTCCTAAGAAATTAAATATTTCTACTAAGAAAATTTCTCTTTTAGTGAAATTCTCAACTTCTCTTTCTCTAAGGGTTATAAATTATTCAATAAATTTTTTAAAAAAGATTTTATTTATTTGACAGAGATCACAAGTAGGCAGAGAGGCAGGCAGATAGAAAGAGGAGGAAGCGGGCTCCCTGCTGAATAGATAGCCCTGGGACTTGATCCCAGGACCCTGAGATCATGACCTGAGCAGAGGCAGAGGCTTAACCCACAGAGCCACCCAGGCGCCCTCAATACATTTTTAAACTGAATATTTAAAAAATCTTTTCTGTAAATTGATACGGATTCAAAATGCTGAAAAGCTAACAGAAATTTTCAGCAGCAAGTCTGAAACAAGTCTGAAACACAGTAGGTGCTCAATAAATATGTTTCCTTTCCTGATATAAGTTGGCCAGCCTATAGATTTTCCATATTGGAACTGTCAAGAGTTTAATTAATGTGTTAAAATATAAATGGCTAATTGAAATAATGAGGCATAGTTCTTAAAGCTGGATGTGGTAGGGGTTAATTATAATAAAATATACACCTTGAATCAAGTGAGTTCTCAGTAAGAATTCTCTTAACTTCTATTTCTCATTTGGCTTCTGCCTACCAGGGCAAAAAAGTGCAGAGAACCTTTCATTTGGGGTTTCCCCAAGCCCATTTAGCCATATTTCAGTTCCAGTGAACCTCCCAATCCTACTATGCCACATGGCCTTACCCACACCAGCCACTGTCTTAGTTTAACCTTGAACATGGTACACAATTTCAAAATGCTCCAACGTAGTCTCTGGAAGCATCAAAACAAAATAGGACAATAAAGAGCAAACTACACATGGTCCCTTGCATTTATTTGTTTTTCAAGGGAAGAAGGATAATTTTGAAGTGTAACAGTGGAATTATATGACGTGAAATGGGAAATGACTACTCTTTCTAGAAGCTGAAATTGGTTTTTTGGCACCTAAACGCACAACTACAACACATCAATTTGGTAGCCTACTGTCAATGAAAAGAAGGTCCACAATTTTGAATTAAGCACATGACAATCTCTTCCATGACACTAATTTACATAGATTGATGTGATCTTCAATAATATATAGAGTGGAATTTCTATTTCGTTATTTCCACTGCCCCATTTCTTTTCTTCTTCTTTTTTAAAAAAATTAACATAAAATATATTATTTGTTTCAGGGGCAGGTCTGTGAATCATCAGGCTTACACAATTCACAGCACTTACCATAGCACATACCCTCCCCAATGTCCATCACCCAGCCACCCCATCTCTCCCACCCACCACTCCTCCATGCCCCATTTCTTTATATAGGTAAAGATAGCTTCTTAACCTCACTTGTTAGAAAGATCTGACACCAACACAAAGCACTGGTTGCTAAGTATGAGATAAAGTGCAAGTTTAGAGCATTGCGGGAGACTGGTAGAACCCC
This sequence comes from Mustela nivalis, assembly GCF_964662115.1. Taxonomy (NCBI): domain Eukaryota; kingdom Metazoa; phylum Chordata; class Mammalia; order Carnivora; family Mustelidae; genus Mustela; species Mustela nivalis. Next base: position 50,524,244 of record NC_139022.1, on the reverse strand, counting down.
CAGCAGAACACCGTAGCCTGCCTGGTCCATGATGTGAACAGTCTGCAGGGCTTCCCTCCCCACAGTGTTGTGTTTGGAAAGGCCTAGCAAATCTGGCTCTGTGCCAGGCAATTGAGGGGCACATTTTTTCTTGTGAATTGAATGAAACACCCCTAGGCAGACCCACTCATGGAAGGCCCTAGGAACAGCTGGGTGGAATTAAATGGCATTTATTCCTATATTGGTTATGGCCAGGAGCCAGGAATCCTACACCCAAGATGCATGTGGCCTCTAGCACACATGAGCCTCAGTATTGATTGTGGCTGGAACTCCAGTTTCACTGTGGACAGGGTGTAAATGATTGATTTTGTATTAAAAAATTCCTGAAGGATACGGAGGGGCTGTTTATTTTTTGCTCTGGGCCCAGTTTCCCTGATACCCATGTAATTCTCACATGTCTACACAAGAAAGGGGAGAATTGTGCAATTATGTCTTAGATTCAGATGACTCACACAAAGTAATCGGGTCAGAAATGTCCACAAGGATCTGGTCTCAGGTTTACTAGGTAATTATCCAGCGATTTCATGTGATATTTTGAGGACTGGACTTAGGGTTGGAAAAACTTGATATTACAAAAATATCGTTTCCCTCAAATTATCCTGTACATTCATCTGGAAGATTAAATGTGCTGAAATAGCTAAGAATGTTTTGAAAAAGGAACACAGAGGACTTACAAAGTGGTGGCCAGCCTTATCAGATGAAAAGATGTTGTAAAGCTATAGTGACTTGAATGTTGTGGTGTTAGGTGAGAAGACATATTCAGATGAATAGAATAGAATAGACAAGATCTATTACCTATGGGAATTTAGAATATAATACATTTTGTAATTCACATCACTGAAGAAGGTATGGATTGTTCAGGAAGTTCTACTAGGACATTTGGAAAAATAATTCAATTATAGTCTTAGCTCTTAGGATATACCACTTATCTCCACCAGAACCCAAATCCAAATGGGTTAGAGATTTACACATTTAAAGATATATGAGAGACCAAAAGAAAATATAGGGGAATTTGTGTGTGTGTGAAATATGGAAGTAGAGAAACCTTTCTAAACACAACTCTAACTCTAAACCCTAGAATTATAATAGAAAAGATGGCTTCATTTGACTCTACCAAACTAAAGTAGATGGTTCATAGAAAAAGAAATACAAGTTCCTATAAAAACATGTTCATTTTCATAATTAAAGAAATGCAAAGTAAGCATAAGAAATACTTTTTTCCTATCAGGCAACTTTTTAAAGTCTCAAAATCAATATTGGTGAGAGAGTGAGGAAAGAAGGAGTTGTTTCATATACTTCTTGAAATAACAACAAGATACAATCTTTGTGAAGGCAATTTGATGCTATCAATCATATTTTGAAATAACTTTGCCTAACAATTGTACTTTGATAGTAAGGCAAAAACATGGCAAGGTATTTATTGTGGCATTACATGTGCCAAAAACAACCATAGCAGAAACAACATAAATGTCCAGGAAGGAAAATAACAAGTTAAATTATGATGTATCCATGTGATGGAATATTATCTAACCATTAAAAAAGCCATATTACTGATACATAAAAATTACAAGATATATAAATAAATGGGAAAAGTTAATGATACAGAGAATTTTTTTTTTAAATTTTTTTGACAGAGATCACAAGTAGGCAGAGAGGCAGGCAGAGAGAGAGGGAGGAAAGCAGGCTCACTGCCGAGCAGAGAACCCGATATGGGTCTCAATCCCAGGACTCTGAGATCACGACCCGAGCCGAAGGTAGAGGCTTAACCCACTGAGCCACCCAGGCGCCCCATGATACAGAGAATTCTTAAAATATGTAATAAAAATATGATCACATAGGTAATTTTTTTGAAAAGCAATATACATACAATATAAATGTAGGCAAATGTACATTATATTCTTTCTGAAATGAAAACTATTAACAATAATTATCTTTAGGGGGAGTTTCCAGGGGTAGTGCATTTATGTGTACGTCATAGGTGGGGGTTAGGAGTGGCGAGATAAAATGAGTAGGAATCAACAGTGGAAAAGGTTGATTTGAGCTAAACTGTAGGGTGTCTTGAATGTCAAGTTAAAGATCTGGAACTCAAATGTAGGTAACAGTAAAGAATTATAGATTGTAGGAAACAAGAAATTAAAAAGTACATGGAAACAAATGAAAATGAAAACATAATGGTTCAAACTTTGGAGTGTACCAAAAGCAGTTCTAAGAGGGAAGTTTATAGCGATACAGGCCTACCTCAGGAAGCCGGAAAAATCTCAAATAAACAATCTAATCTTACACATAATGTGCTAGAAAAAGAACAACAAACAAGACCTAAAACCAACTGAAGGAAGGAAATAATAAAAACTCGGGCAGAAACAAATGATGTAGAAACTAAAACAAAACAAAACAAAAGCAATAGATCAATGAAACAAGGAGCAGGTTCTTTGGAAAAAAATCAGTGAAATTAATAAGTCTCTAGCCAGACTAATCAAGAAAAAAAAAGAGAAAGGACCCAAATAAATAAAATGTCACAAATGAGAGAGGAGAATAACAACTAACACGGCAGAAATACAATTATAAGAGAATATTATGAAAAACTATATGACAACAAACTGGACAACCTAGAAGAAATGGATAAATTCTCTGAAACATATAAACTACCACAACTGAAACAGGAAAAAAAGAAAATTTGAACAGACTGATTATGAGCAATGAAATTGAATAAGTAATCAAAAACCTCCCAACAAACAGAAGTCCAGGGCTAAATGGCTTTACAGAGGAATTCCGCAAACATTTAAAGAAGAGTGAGTACCTATTCTTTTCAAACTATTCCAAAAAATAGAAAAGGAAATTAATTTCATGAGGCCAGCATTATCCCGACAGCAAAACCAGAAGAAGACAACACAAAAAAAGAGAACTAAGGCCAATAGCTCTGATGAACACAGATGCAAAAATCCTCAAAAAACTACTAGCAAACTGGGGGTACCTGGGTGGCTCAGTTGGTTGAGCAACTGACTATTGATTTCAGCCCAGGTCAGGATCTTGGGCTATGCAATGAGCCCCACCTTGGGCTCAGTGCTTACCCTCCCCCTGCTAGTGCTCATGCTCTTTCTCGCTCTCAAATAAATCAATAAATCTTTAAAAAAAAAAATAGCAAACTGAATCCAACAGTACATTAAATACATTCATCACAAACAAGTGGGATTTATTCCTCAGTTGCAAGGATGGTTCAATATTCACAAATCAAACAACGTGATATATCACATTAATAAGAGAAGGGTTAAGAATTATATGATTATTTCAATAGATGCAAAAAAAGCATTTGACAAAGTACAGCAATGATTCATGATAAAAACCCTCTACAGGGGTGCCTGGGTGGCTCAGTGGGTTAAGCCTCTGCCTTTTGCTCAGGTCATGATTTTAGTGTCCTGGGACTGAGACCTACATTGGGCTCCTTGCTCAGCGGGAAGCCTGCTTCCCTCTCTCTCTGCCTCCTGCTCTGCCTACTTGTGATCCTTCTCTCTCTGTCATATAAATGAATGAAATCTTTAAAAATAAAATAAAATAAAGTTCATTATAAAAAAAAAAACCCTCTACAAAGTAGGTTTAGAAGGAACGTACTTCAACATAAAGGCCATATATGAAAACCCACAGTTAACATCACCTTCAGTGGGGAAAAACTGAGAGACTTTCCTGAAGTCAGGAACAAAACAAGGATGTTCACTCTCATCGCTTTTATTCAACATAATCCTGGAAGTCCTAGCCACAGCAATCAGACAACAGAAAAAATAAAAGTAAATCCAAATTGCTAATGAAGAAGTAAAACTTCCACTATTTGAAGATGACATGATACTATATATAGAAAACTCAAAAGATTCCACCAAAAAACTGCTAGAACTGATAAATTCAGTACAGTCGTGGGATACAAAATGAATGTACAGAAATTTGTTGCATTTCTATACACCACTAATAAAGCAGCAGAAAGAGAAATTAAGAAAACCATCCCATTTACAATTGCACCAAAACCAATAAAACACCTAGGAATAAACCTAAGCAGAGAGGTAAAAGACCTGTAAACTGAAAACTATAAAACATGGATAAAAGAAGTTAAAGGTGACAAAAAGACATGGAAAAACATTTCACGCTCATGGATTGGAAGAACAAATATTGTTAAAATGTCTATACTACCCAAAGCAATCTAAACATTTAATGTAATCCCTACCCATATACCAACAGCATTTCTCACAGAACTAGAACAAATAATCCTAAAATTTGTGTGGAACCACAAAAGAATTGAAGAGCCAAAACAATTTTAAAAAAGAAAAGCAAAGCTGGAGGCATCACAATTCCAGACTTCAAGTCATTTTACAAAGCTGTAGTGATCAAAACAGTATGGTACTGGCACAAAAATAGACACATATATCAATAGAACAAAATAAAAAATCCAGAAATGAATCCACAATTATATGGTCAATTAATCTTTGACAAAGCAGGAAAGACTATGCAATGGGAAAAAAACAATCTCTTCAACAAACTGTGTTGGGAAAACTGACAGCAACATCCAAAAGAATGAAGCTGGACCACTTCCTCACACTATAAAATAAATTCAAAATGAAATATATTCAAAATGTATTAAAGACCTAAATGTGAGACTTGAAACCTAAAAATCCTAGAAGAAAGCAGAGGCAGTAATTTCCTGACATAAGTACTTTCTCTGACAGTAGCAAGTTTTTTTCTGGCTAGGTCTCCTGAGGCGAGGGAAACAAAAGCAAAAATAAACTATTGGGACTACATCAAAATAAAAAGCTTTTTCACAGTGAAGGAAACAAGTAACAAAATTAAAGGGCAACCTACTGAATGGGAGAAGATATTTGCAAATGATATATCTGATAAAGGGTTAGTATCCAATATATATAAAGAACTTACACAACTCAATACCCCAAACCCAAATAATACAATGGAAAAAACAGGCAGAAGACATGAACAGACATTTCTCCAAAGAAAACAGAGATGAGCAACAGACACTTGAAAAGATGCTTAACATCACTTATCATCAAGGGAATACAAATCAAAACTGCAATGAGATATCACCTCACACCTGTCAGAATGACTACAATTAACAAAACAAGAAACAACAGGTGTTGGTGAGGATGTGGAGAAAGGGGAACCCTTTTGCACTATTGGTGGGAATGCAAACTGGTACAGACACTGTGGAAAAATAGTATGGAGGTTCCTCAAAATGTTAAAATAGAACTACCCTACAATCCAGCAATTGCACTATTGGGTATTTACCCAAAAAGTACAAAAACTCTAATTCAAAGGGATGCATGCACCCCTATATTTATAGCAGCATTATTTATAATAACCATGATATGGAAGCAGCCCAAGTGTCCATCAATTGGTGAATGGATAAAGAAGAGGTGGTGTGTGTGTGTGTGTGTGTGTGTGTGTGTGTATACACATACATACATACATATATAATGGAATATTATTCATACAGAAAAAAGAATAAAATCTTGCCATAGGCAATGATATGGATGAAGCTAGAGAGTATAAAGCCAAGCAAAATCAGTCAGTTAGAGAAAGATAGATACCATATGATTGCACTCATATGTAGAATTTAAGAAACAAAACTGATGAGCAAAATGGAAAAAAGAGAGAGAGAAAACCAAGAAACAGACTCTTAAATCTAGAGAACAAACTGATAGTTACCAGAGGGGAGATGGGTGGGGGGATGAGTGAAATAGGTGATAGGGATTAAGGAGGACACTTGTGATGAACACTGGGTGATTAAAATAAAAACTAGGGGCGCCTGGGTGGCTCAGTGGGTTAAAGCCTCTGCCTTCAGCTCAGATCATGATCTCAGGGTCCTGGGATCGAGCCCCGTATCGGGCTCTCTGCTCAGCAGGGAACCTGCTTCCCCGTCTCTCTCCCTCTGCCTGCTTCTCTGCCTACTTGTGATTTCTGTCTGTCAAATAAATAAATAAAATCTTTAAAAAAATAAAATAAAAACTTAAAAAAAAATAAAAGGACTGTAGATCTTTAATAAATTTTATTTAAGCTTTTGAGTATATACATTAACATAGTTTAAAATCAAAAGAAAAATAAATGAGATATAGTGAAAATTTTTCCTCTTATCCTGTCTTTCTTCCATCTCCCCAATAATGGTATCCATTGTGATTATTTTCTTATGTTTCCTTCAGAGTTTCTCTATTTTTTTTTAAGATTTTATTTATTTATTTGACAAAGAGAGGGTGAGAGGGAACACAAGCAAGGGGAGTGGGAGAGGGAGAAGCAGACTCCCTACAGCTCCACACAGCAGGGAGCCCAACTGGGGGCTTGATCCCAGGACGCTAGGAGCATGACCTGAGCAAAAGGCAGATGCTCAATGACTGAGCCACCCAGGCGCCCCTCTTTATGTTTTTATAAGGAAATGTACCTATGCTTTTTTTTTTGATAAATTAACGATACTCATTTTTTCCCTTTTTATGCAAAAGTTGGAGTGTTATACATAATGACCAGCACTTTGCTTTTTTTAAACTTAATCAGATTTTAGAGATCTTTCTATTTTACTCTATACAGATACATACGCATTCTTTTGTAGAGATGCCCATTACTGCATCCTTTGGATCACTGTAATTTATTAAATTCGTCCACTTTTGTTGGGCTATTTGCATTGTCTCAATATTTTCCTACAAGAAATAGACTCCTACATACCTAAAGAGGTAATATATAAAATTTTTAAATTGAAGCACATCATACACTTCAACATTTTTGGGTAGATACTGGTCATGGACTATCCACCTGGGTCTTACGGTTATATTCCAGTTAAACATTAGGCCCAGACATCTTTTTGCATGTCATCAAATAGATCTGTAAAATGTAGACTCTGTAGGATCCATTGATGCAGGCTCAGAAACAGAATTGCTGGATTAAAGGAGATAGGCATTTAACATGTATGGCCAAATAGCCCCCCACAGGAGTTATACCAAGACAGATTCTCTGTGGCTTCTTTATGAAAGTGACTCTTAGGGGCACCTGGGTGGCTTAGCTGGTAAGGCGTCTGCACTTAGCTCAGGTTGTGATCTCAAGGTCCTGGGATGGAGCCCCATGTTGGGCTCCCTGCTTAGAAGGGAGTCTGCTCTCCTTCCCTACTTGTGCTCTCTCTCTTAACTGAATGAATGAATGAATGAATGAATGAATGAATGAGTGAATGAATCTTAAAAGAAAAGAGAGAGAGTGACTCTTTCCCTTCAACCATGACAGCAGAGTGTTATCAAACTTCTGCCAGGGGGCACCTGGGTGGCTCAGTGGGTTAAAGGCTCTGCTTTCGGCTCAGGTCATGGTCCCAGGGTCCTGGGATCGAGCCCCGAATTGGGCTCTCTGCTCAGCGGGGAGCCTGATTCCCTCTCTCTCTATCTGCCTCTCTGGCTATTTGTGAGCACTGTCTGTCAAATAAACAAAATCTTTAAAAAAAAACAACAAAAAACTTCTGCCGGTCATATAGCTGAAAAATGATATCTCAGAACAGTTTTAATATTTATTTTTCTTAATATAAAATCAGGTGAAAGTGAGTAACTTTTCATGTGTTTAAGGGGTATTTGTGAGCTTTTTTCCCTTATGAATCAAATGTTTATATCTTTTGCCTCTTATTGTATGTTATTCTATATGTCGATGGCTTTTATCCCCCCTCACTTATTTCTAGGAGCTTTTATGCAATGAGGAGATCAGCTTACTGTCTAGGATGTGATTTACAGTCTGCGCCACCTCCAGTTCATGTTATCTTCTGACTGTGTTTCTGGTATTTTCCTTCCAGGCTGAAATTTTTTTTTTCTTAATGGCTTCTTGATTTTGAGTCATAATTAGAACGGTTTCTCCTACTCCAAGATTATAAGAGTTCTCCAATGTGTTCATTTAATAGTAGTAAAGTTGTCACACTTAATTGTATGATCCACATGGAATTTCTCCTGCTGCCAGCTGGGAGGTATGGCTCTAACTATGTTGTTTCATTAAAGATTTTGGCAGTTTGTCTTGCATGACAACATGGGCACTTCCTATACTGGTCTAAATGATAAGCCTGACACAAAGATTAGTGATATACTTCCTACTCAATGTCTGGCCACCCATAATTGGCATTTGTAGCAGACACTGTTGGCTGCCCAGTTGACAGCCATTTCTTTCATTTTCCTTGCTACAAAGCTGTAACTATGCTTGGGTAACTACCCCTCCATGACACGACTTAGGGAGAATCTCGGTTAACCTGACTGAGCCTATCGTTGTCACCCCATTTCCCTTCTCAGGGAATGGTTTTTAAGGTGGCATATGACTTGTTCTAGCCAACGAGATGTAGGAAAGTTCTGCTGGAAGGAGTCTAAGAAAGTGTTTCTCACTCTTAAAAGGAGACCAAAGGGGGAGAATTTCCTCTTCTCTTCTGTGAGGTGCTGTCAGGTCTGTGTGGGACCCCAGGAAATGAGGCAGCCATTTTCTACCCATGAGAAGAGCCAGTCATAGATGAAGCCAACTGTTTGGCAGAGTAGGACCATTAAAAGACCCTGGATCCTGGTTGGTGTCATTGAGATATTGAATTCACCATTTCTTATAGCCACTCTTCCCCTGGACTTCTTACTATATGAAAACAGATTTTCTTCATCATTAAGTAATCAACAATGGCTTGTCTGTTAGGTAGCATCCTTATGCTATGGCCCAAAAATATTGCGCATAAAATGAAACACAGTCCCAGAATAACAGAGCATCCTTGATGAGAGGTCTTAACATTGCCTTCAGCTTGGTTTCCCAGCCTTGTATTCTGACATCTTTAAAGTCTTTAACACATTGGGGCTAGCCCTGTGCAATGCCACCACAGCAGAGCGCTGGACAGAACATTCATGTAGTTAAAAAAATACTGAAGACTGGAAAGGTATGTGTATGAAAATTCACAATAGTATTTTAAGTTTAAATATTTGATTTATACCCCAATCAGAATTTTCTTTTGACTTTACTTTCCTGGATTTAATGCAATTTAAAATTACGCTGTGCTGTTTGTTATAGGTTTTTTGCATTAATTTTGCATTTTTAAAATAGTGTATAAGAATAGTATTTATCTTGATTATTGAGGTTTTTGGGGCCACCTTCTATTTTGCACCTGAGGTACCAGCCACCATATCCTAGGGGGAACACAATGTGGGTAAGTTTTCTAGGTAATGTGACCAAACTGTCTGCTTCTCTGCTGTCTGACTTTGGGGATATATAGCTCACTGTTTTAAAGATGACTAGTTTTGGGGGCGCCTGGGTGGCTCAGTGGGTTAAGCCGCTGCCTTCGGCTCAGGTCATGATCTCAGGGTCCTGGGATCGAGTCCCGCATCGGGCTCTCTGCTCAGCAGGGAGCCTGCTTCCCTCTCTCTCTCTCTGCCTGCCTCTCTGACTACTTGTGATTTCTCTCTGTCAAATAAATAAATAAAATATTTTTTAAAAAAAAGACTAGTTTTCCAGAATCCCTCTGGAATTGCTCCTATTTTCCTCCTTGCCTTACTTAGCATCTTTGTTTTAGGAAAAATGCAAAAAAAAAAAAAAAAAGAGAGAGAGAGAGAGAAAGAGGAAGATGAAAGGAAGGAAGAAAAGATGGAAGGAAGGAAGGAAGAGGGAGGGAAGGAGAGAGGGAGGAAGGAAGGTTTCCCACTGAATAAGCTCTAACAGCAATCCTATCTGTGGCACTTTGAAATGATTTAGAAATGCAAAAGCCAGTTGTTTATTTTGGATCAAGTCAGCAGATTGTCCGGCCCAAGGCAATACATGTAAAAAGCTCTTTGGAAGTTAAATTTGTTTTATTATAATAGCAAGTGTTTTCATCTTTTCTAACCCAGAGGCAACTGAAGTATATTCTGCAATCAGGCTGGGACAGGAGACACTTTGAGATAAATTACCTCCGACTGCACTCCAGAGACCTGTTCATGCTGCGGCAGCGGAACTTGCAACGAGAGGCTACTTGGTGGCTCCTGAAGGGGCACACGGGAAAGGAAATGGAAGGAGTCTCTCTTAATGCAGTGGTCATTTAGATTACAGGTTTGGGTCAAGTGGTTTTTCCACTCAGGCGCTAGATGTGTTTTTCTACATGGGATTCAAACTGATCGGTAAGTACCATGATAGAAATAAAAAACTGAAATCAGTGGGAAAATGTCAATTTCTCCCTCCACAGCATTTTGAAATGTTTGTTCAGCAGGAGGCTTGAAAGGTGGCGATGGCCCTGGACAGCTTGCGTAGAGATAAGACAATCCACGGCCGGGCTGAGACTCTGCTCCTGAGCTCCGGCACGTCTTGCCGTCTTGCCGCTGTCAGACGACCAGCTCATTAGTATTTAAATCAGCTCATAAATATTTCCTGAAAATTCACAGTTGCTTAAGCTTCACCACTATTCATCTCCCGTTCTCCTTTTTTAGTCTTACTTAACGCCTTTGTTTCTGAGGCTGATAATATTGCGGGGGGGGGGTGGATTTTGTTGCCTATTAATCTTACTGATGATGTATGATGATGAAAAAGGAACAGAGGAAGTTCTGTGAGAAGATAAAAACAAGAAACAGAGAAGGGACGTAGAAGGAAATTTTACTCCATTTCCTTTGCGCAAATAAAATTATCTAATGATGGACCAGGGAAGTTTGTATGAAATAAGGACAGCCTAAAAGCATACGCCAAGGCAATTCAACCTGAATGAATGTTTCTTTCACATACTCTTTGAAAGCTTTGAAACACAGACGAAACATTTCATTGGGGGCAGGCCCTGGATGTTCCCACTGGGGAAATGGTTGCATGGTTACAAAACCTCTTCTGTTCAACATAAGAGCTGTATTTCTAATTGTAAAATAATGATGACAGAGAGGGGCCAGTTCCATCATGATATTCCGTATGGTTCTTAGCATTCTGCCAGAGTTCAACACTAATACCCACATACAATGCCAACAGCCAGTTCTTTAAATGAGTGTGATTAAAATTTAACCAGTGACAAATGAGAGGAAAATAAATATATCCTATTTCACTAAATTTAAAGTGCCATTGATTGGGTCATTGTTTTATACACCCTTAAGAAAGAAAAAAGTGCTACCAATTAAACTAGGATAGGCTATAGATTGTAAGTGCATCCTGATTTCAGAGATGTGAAAAATGTGAATCGGGGAAATATGTTAATTTTAAGAACAGGTTATTCTGGAAAGAATAAGGATCATTCAGCGGCTGTATCTGAAAGAATGTTGATAATGGTGTTAATCTCTAGCAGGAGCACCCTTCTAAGAAGCGATGCCTTTGCCTGTATCATATACCTGAAAGATGTGAGAGGCATGGAGAAGCAAAACTTTGGGACAGACCCTGAGAGTTTGCCTAGGATGAGGGACACAAATGGTGCTTTGTCGTTGACAGTCTCATGTTCCTCAAACTTGTGCTCCAAAGGTCTTCCAGAGATAAACTTCAGAATACATGGACAGTGTGCTACCATGCCCAGGCAACTGAGAGATAATTTTGGCCTAAGAGGCATCCAGTCCTATTAAATGTAGTCTACACCACTTAGCCTGCCATTCAAGACCCCGTAAAATCTGGCCTGAAACTCTTTTTTGAGTCCCTCCGCCACTGATTTTCTATACGTAACCCGTACTTCTACCAGATCGATTTACTCCATTTTCTTAAACCCACCATATACTACCTCAACTCCCTGTCTTTGCTTATACCAGAGTTTCTCAAACTTGGCCCCATTGACATTCTGGCCTGGATAACTGGTTTTTGTGGAGGGATGTACTGTGTTTTGCAGGATTTTCATTAGCATCTGGAGTCTCTGTTCACTAGATGCCAACAGATCCTCTTCGTTGTAACAACCAAAAATGTCTTTAGATATTGCCAAGTACCCCTGGGAGTAGTGGGACAAAATAACCACTGGTTGAGACCACTGCTGGTACCATGCTGGCCTAGGGAAACAAAGAGTGCAAACTTCGGTAACAGATGTACATGAACTTGAACCCAGCTCCCTGAGGGGATCATTTGAATTTTGTGGCCACTCAGCATCCATTCCCCCTTTCTAACAACACTGCATTTTCCTTTGGAGGAATAACTGTCTCCCCGCTGTATGTAGACTTGACAGGACTGAGTCTTAGAGAAAATACCTTGCTCTCCAAGTGGTAGACATGTGCAACTGAGCTTGGCCAGGCTTGCCCAATGCTTTCTCCTAGGACTTGGGCCATCTCGAGCAGAGTAACGGCAAGGATGGGGGAAATGTTGGCATAAAGGGACTCCTGAGTGAGATTGTGGAGTAATGCCTACTCCCTTTCCTAACTCCTGGCCTTTTGTCTGATTTAGGTTCCTAGATTCCCATCTTCTCTGCATTCTTCTATCCCTTTAGCAAATGATCTTTTCGGTTAAATATGCCAGAGTTGTATTCTGTTGCTTACCTCCAAAGAGGTGCCCAACTGAAACAGAGCCACAGACCCGCTTTGTGTTTTGAACCAGTCTCTTGACATTTCCAAACCCATGTTTCTCTTCCGCAAACTGAAAATGAATACTATTTACCTTTCGAATGGGCAAAAGGTGCTCTCTCCCGAATCTCTCTGTCCCTAACTCGAGATACTGTGCTAAGTAATGGAGATGAATGAAACACTGCTTCTGACTTTACGGGGTCACTTTCTCCCTCCAACAAAATTAATGGCAGGACCCAGACAACACAACAAAGGGGAAAAACCATTATGAGTGGAAACATTACCAGCAGGTCAATTTCAGCTTCCGCTGAAGTTAGCCTTTGTCCTCATCTGCCTACATCTCACTTCTTTTTGTGCTTACTCCTTGCTAATGGCCTCCCTCCCTGCAGAGGGAAGCGAGGCTCCTGTCAAGGAATTTCTGCATTCATTATTCTGTACCCCAGCCTGACTCAAGCTCTAAAGCCTCCGAGATTCTGCAGGGCCTCTACGTTAGCAGCGGGAGCAAATCCAAGAATTCAGGGTCAGCATTTTCTGTTTCTCATCTGACAAACAAGGTCAGGTACTTCTTTGAACGATCCAGTTCCAATAGCTGTGAAAAACAAAGAAACAAAGAAGGGAAGGTTTTTCCAGAAACACCCAGTGGTTAGGCACAAGGTAGGTTTAAGTTTTCAGCTTTTGTTGTGGGAGAGGAAAGTTCTCCGCATCCCAGGCTTCGCCCTTTCAGAGGTGGGGGGAAAAAGAATCTGGGGTGAAAGGCTCTTTTGTCTTCCTTTGCTCCCTGCACTGAAGGGCCAGTCGCAGAATTCAGTTCCCCAGGGAATCAGAGCATCACTGCCATCAAGGTTTATGGCCCTTGGGGGCAAATCATGCCATTAATCACCACCGCAAGGTGTGAGCCTTCGAATGGAGACAATGCTGTACAAGCAGGTGAAAGCAACGGGTGTTCTGGGTTTCAGAGCCAAGGGCTGAGGTTCCAGCCACATGGGAACCTCAGCCGACAGGATTGGGAGTCCCTTTGTCTCTCCCTCAGCAATTCTCTGCCAGATTATCCCTTTAAACTGAAGGCAACCTGTGTTCCCAAACACCTCTCTGTGTACCTTCTGTTTTTAACTCTCCAGGGGTACATTTTTCAGTCTCTTTCCTACAACGAACTACATAACGAATGTTCTTCTTGCTAATAAAGCAAGAGGATAATGTTTATTAGAGAAAGCTGGCTGGGGGACAAAATCATCTCTGCTGGGTCCCCCTTCCTTTGTTAAATTAGTAAACACTGAACATTCTGTTGTCTGAGGACTGGCTCCTTCTATAAATGTCAATGAAAAAGAAATGTCCATGAAATTTTTGAAACCACTCCCTGGGCAGAGAAAAAGGTGAGACCTCAGGACAGACCCCAGGTTTTCTGTTGGACGTCTTTCCCTGGATGATCCAGAGGACCCTTGAAATCAATGTCTGAGGATGGGCTCATAACTTGCACCCACAAACTGCTTTTCCCCTCTCTAGATGACCACCACCATCATCCCTGAAGACGCCTATCCAACCATGCGGGTGTCATCTTAGACACCTCCTCTGCCATACACCCCACCCCACCTAACATCCATCGATAAACGGGGCCAGCCTATCTCTCAAAACCATCATCTGCTCCTTATCCCTACCGCCCCTCCTCCCGTGGTCCAGGATTGCATCATTTCGCATCTGGGCTCTGACAACAGGCATTTGACTGGTATTTGCTTCTGCATCTTGGTTTCCTCCATTCCACCCTTCCCAGGGCTGCACATGTGACCTTTCTAAAGAGTAAACCCTGTCATGTCTCCCACCATAACTGGTGTCTCTGTTACCCAGGGAATAATGCAATTCCCTTGCACTGTGTATGAGTGGATGTTGGCCTACCCTTCACATTCATCTTCTCCCACTCCTGCTGTTCTAAGCACTCTGGTCATGCCAGATGACTTGAGGTTTCCTGATTGACCCATGGCCTTTCCCGCCTTCATCGCTGTGTGTGTGCTCTTCACTCATTCATTCTGTAAACATTTACTAAACACCTACGGAAAATGTTCCAGCCACTCTTCAAAGCTCTAAAGAGACAGTTGTGAGAAGGACAAAGTTCCTATTGTCTTGGGCTTTCTAGTGAGGGGAGAAAGGCAACCAGCCTCAAGTAATATAGAAAAACTCCAAGTCCCTTTCTATTAGACCTCCTCTCCAAATCCCAGTCTCCTCCCCATGTTAAGCACTTACTGTTTTTAGGGCTTTAGTGTGTATCCTATAATGTTTCCATGCATTTTTAGATATACAAATGTACACATAGAAATAGATACTTTTTAGAAATTTTTTAAATTTTTAAATTAACATATAACGTTTTATTAGCCCCAGGGGTACAGGTCTGTGAATCGCCAGGTTTACACACTTCACAGCATTCACCATAGCACATACCCTCCCCAATGTCCATAGAAATATATACTTTTTATGGTAAGAAGCTATTGCAGGGATCTCTGTGGGAATGATGAAGGCCTTTCCTAAATCAGTAGCACCAGTGATACAAGGAAAGGATTCAAGAGATATTTGGAAAGCAGAGTTTAGTTTAGTTGGTAGTGGATTACATGTGGAAGGTAAGGAAAAGCATATCTTGGAATATATGAGGGTTTGGTGAAACCTTCTTCGATCTCATTGTCTACAGTAGTGGTGTTCAATTAGGGATAACTTTGTCCCCCCTCCCACCCCCTAGGGACTATGGTAAAGTCAGGAGACATTTCTGGTTGTCAGAAGACAGGTGATAAAAAGGAGAAGAATGCTATTAGGCTAGGGCACAAAACAGTTGCACAAGACAGCCCCCCATTACAAAGAATTATCTGGTTGAAAGCATCCATAGTGCCAAGCTTGAGAAAGAGCATTAAGTAGATCTCTTACCCTGACATGTAAGGCTTTTCAAAATATTGCCCAACTCCCTTTCCAAACTAAATTCTGTTACTTCTGTTATATAGTAACTGGCACATTGCCTGGTAATTAGCTACGTACATACCTGTCTCTGGACTGGACTCTTTACAGACAAACAGTTACTAATCACCTGCCTCTCTGGTATTGGGTAGTCATTCATTGAGTGTTTACTGAATAACTAACTAAATTTAAAATTGACCTTGCATTCACCTTCCCTGGATAATTCAAGAGACTTTAGTGTTTTTCAAGGCACAAAGTTTGTACACTACCTTGTGATGAATTAAATTTTTGTTTGGCTAATATTTACTTCCCCCATCAGAATTCCATGGAAACAGTATATTTCCTCTCCCTTGACTTTTGGCTCTGTCCTGTTACTTCCTTTGGCTGGTGTGAACCAGATGGGAGTGGAGGCTTGGCATGTGCTTGAGTAGAGAATAAGCTTACTCCCACTTCGGCTTTTCTCCGTGAGAAGAGCCTGCCTTGGGTAGATGCTGGTTCCAGGAGGACGAGAGACACGTGGAGCAGATCCAGATCCAAACCCAACCAAAACCTTGGAGCCTAGTCTAGCTAAGATGAACCGTACTCCAGGTTACCTGCAGATGCATCAGTGAGTGAGAAGTGGATGCTTACTGTTGTATGCCCCTGAGTTGTGGTGGTTTGTGACTCGATATTATTGTGGCAATAGCCCATGGAGTCATGTGTGCATCAGAACCACTTGGGTGCTTGTTGTGAATGAGATGTTTGAGCCCTGCCCCAGACCTCATAACTGATGATCCCTGGAGCGTTTTTAGAAGTCTGTATTTTAACAAGATCCCCAGGAGATTCTTATTGCTGACTGCTGGGCTACAGCATTTATCATCAGCTATTTTCGGTGATGTGGAAAGAATAGTAGGTTAGCACCCAGAGAGCCGCTAAAGTTACCCACAAAAAAATTATTCTGAGAAATTTGGGGCTGTAAAGAAAACAGGAAACAAGATTTTCTCACCAAATCATTTCACTAAAGGGGTGGGAATTGAGACTCTTAAAGCCTTCTTGAGGTAATTTATAAATATAGCTACACTTCTCAAAAAGCTACACTTTCATGCAAGTGCCCAGTTAATACCAAGTGATTAAACTTGCATACGTTAAAACTAACTGGGCTCTAGGACATCCACAACACAATATTAATTAATTAAACACATCTGTAATAAATACCAGACACTCTGGAAGACAATGTAAAGATCAAATATCCTAAGGAGCTTCCAGCTTACTTAGCTACATTCCTTCCATGTGCAGAGGTAGTTGTTTTGGAGTTTCAAGGAAAGTAAGTGACACAGTTATTGACCTCCGATTGCTTTCGTGGGCTGACTCCTATCATTTCTTTAGGTGCCAGTCACACTTCTCGCCATTTGTTCTCTTTGGGACCCATCCTGAATCTGGTCTCTGGAAAAAACTCTTTTTAGTGGCTGGAGGACAAAACACTCTCTCCTCCACCCTGAATTCATCTGAGAACTCCTCTCCCAGGTTCCTTCCTTAATGTACTGCATCCTGCCAGAAAATTCTACCTCTCAGCGACCATGCAGGTGGCCATTGCTCCCAAACTTACGTTCTCCATCTCCCTTCAGTGTGCAAGTCCGACCTAGCCAGGAGCACTGACTGTGATCAGGAAACATTATAATGGATCATATAATCACCCTTTCAGGTCATGAAATCCATTCCTTGACAAAACATTTTCAGGAGCAGATGGAATAAGGACATGGAAATCTAAAATAATGATACTGTTATGCTGAAAATAAATAAATGAAAAAAAAAAGTTAAAAAAAAAAAAGGACATGGAAATCTGCAGGAAGTCTCACTGTGCTTAATACGCTTCAGAAGCAAATACTGATTTGTGTTATTTGCTTATCTGCAGCTCATCTACTAACCCCAGAGAATGGGTTACTGAAGTAACCTTTGGTCACTGACAACGCAGAGCATACAATGTCCTTATTTTTCTCCCAACAATATAACATCATGTTCCCAGCAAATTGCCCTGTGCCTTTTTCATAGTACTCATCCAAACCACAGCTTTGCCCTCTGAGACTGAAGTTCTAAAAGAGACAGCTAGACTCATATCATAATGATGTCATCAGTATCATCTTATATGGTCAATTGCTAATAGCATCAAATAGTATAAAGTATAAGCGTTTCTAGAATCAGAATTGCGCTTTTGATGTGTTTTGTACCTGGAGTACCCTAAAAATATTTGATGACAGTGAAATAGGGGAACAGGAACACTGCACTTGTGGGCTGAACATCTCTGTAATTCTAGCTCTCTGAGCTGATACCACTGGGCAGCTCTATATTCATCACTGAAAAGTTCACCGATTGAGCAGTCAAGAACTGCCAGCATTGACCCAAAGGGCATGGCTTAGAGAAGTTCAAATTCCCTTCTGGGTCTGTTCCTGGCTGATGATCTAGCATCGGAATCACCACTGCCATTTGTCCTCTGAGGCAGATGCTACGGGTGTCCCACCCAGATCCTGTTTTTCTAGACTGGAGCTCCCTCCCCACAACATCCCACCCACATTTGCTGAGGGTGTTGGCTGCTAATAGCGGCTCACAGCTGTCCCCTTCTTTAGGGACAGAGAAGCCAGGGAGGTTATAACACCCCATGCCCTGGGAGGGTGGCCCGTAGCCAATGACTGACTGATGGGAGTGGTATATAAATGCCTCCCCAACTCACCTCAAGGCAGAATAAACAGGTACAATTCATTCTCCAGAGTTCCCCAGTAGATCAGGCTGAGGTGAGACTTCTGTTGAAATCACATCCTTCCCTAGTGATCTTCCTTCCCTTGTTCTGCTCTTCTCCCTCCCTTACAGGTTTTTCCTGAGAATACTCCATTATTCTGTTAATTAATTGCTTATACAAGAATCCCCATCGCAGGTTTTGGTTCCAAGGAGGTGGTTTAAGACATCCTTCCAAACAGGGTGAGAGAAATCCTAACAGTATATTGCAACTGAGAGCAAGGTGGTCGAGTCCCAGACATTAGCTGGAAACTCTTTTTTTTTTTTTTTCTTTTAAAAAGATTTTATCTATCTATTTAATACAGAGAGAGAAAGATAGAGAGAGATCACAAGCAGGCAGACAGGCAGGCAGAGAGGGGGGGGAAGCAGGCTCCCTGCTGAGCAGAGAGCCCGACTTGGGACTTTATCCCAGGATGCTGAGATCATGACCCAAACCGAAGGCAGAGGCCTAACCCACTGAGCCACTCAGGCACCCCTAGCTGGAAACTCTTAAGACACATTTAACCATCACCGAAAAATAGAAGAGGTTGCCAATTGGTCACACACAGTTATAATAGACATTGATCTGGGTACTGTATTTAGAGATAGGGGTCTTCATTTGAATGGAAATTTCTTCTTCTTTGTTTCTTTTTTAAGACTTTATTTATTTATTTGAGAGAGAGAGAGAGAGATAGCAAGAAAGCACAATGAGGGAGGAGAGGGAGAAACAGGCTTCCCATTGAGCAGAGGGCCTGAGGATCCTGGGATCATGACCAGAGCCGAAGGCAGCCCTTAACCAATTGAGCCACCCAGATACCCCTGACTGGAAATATCTTAAAAATCCAGCCGAGTTGCAAATAGGAACTCATGCTTCACGTAACATCACAGTTACTAACCACTGGACAGTTCCCCAGTGATACAGGTTGTGAAAGACTGCAAGTCACAAGTCATGCTTACATATTTAGGTCATAACAGAGCAAGAGCAGAATTTTCAGAAATGAATGACAGAATCATAATAGTAATAATTGATTCGTCATAGGCATTGTAACCAAAGGCCTCATTTTTTTCACTCCACAACTCCATGAACACCCTGTTTACACAGCAAGGACCCCACTCAACTGTGATTCATCAAAGGTACTGGTCTCCATAGCCCCAACATAGTTGGAAGATGGTAGAAATTTGTCGCACTGGCTGGAGCCTCCCTCTGAGGGAAACAATTAAAGTAATCATTACTCCCATCTGCTAAAGGCCTTTTTCCTTCTCATTTTGAACACTTTTAGACGCTTTCTCTTCTGCTTCAATTTAAGGGGCCACCTGCTCCCTAGAAGCTGTATTTTTAGTTGAGCTACTAATTGCAAGAGAGCATTAGTCAAACATTAGCGCTTTTGTGAAGTCAAGTATAATCTAGAAGTGGTGGACAGTAAAATCCTGACACATAATTACCTTTAATGCCCCTCCCCCCTTTTAAAAAACTTGTTTGCCTAGAATATTTCCACTCTTCAGCAGGGCACCTTCTTTCCACGGTGGAAGTCCTGGATTTCTAGGTATTTACTCCAGCTTCCTTTGAGAGATCAAGGATGCCTTGAAAATTATTGACTAATTGGGGACAGGTCTCAGAGAAAGGCACATGTGTACACACTGACTTAAGAACAATGTCAAGGTGTTGGTATAATGTTGCGCAGGCAGGGAGATGCCTGGGCCTTGTGTAGCTGGGCACTGCCCCATCCCTGATGCTGCTGAGAGTCATTAACTTCCTCCTTTAATGGAAGAGATGTTCTTTCTACCAAACAAAAGCCCCCTCTTTGCGCTCTGGATACTCTCCCGGGACAACATCCTAGTCACTTCCTGTATGTCTTCAACATTCTCTCTCTCTCTCTCTCTCTCTCTCTCTCTCTCTCCTGGATAATCTTACCATAGGACATACTGGTTTTAATGCGACTCGTCTGAAAACACATACCTTCTCCTTTGATCTTAAGCCAACAACCTATTGATCTAACTCTTCCCTGCAGAGCAAAACTTACTGGAAGAGCCGTCTCTACCGAGAGTCCTACTTCTTCACCTTCTACTCATTCCTTTCTCCAGGTCAGGCTTCCATGCCCACCTCGCCACTCCATGGCTCTTGTTTTGAGACCCCTACAAATGACAGATATCTCTCTGCCCCTGACTTATTTGGCTTCTCAGTAGCATTTCACACTGCCAAATACTCTCCCTTCTTCTCAAAACTTTCCTTCTCCTAACTTCCATGCAGCAGTGTACTGGTTAACTAGTGGCAGGGGAAGGGGTAGGACTGCTTTGTAACATCTTCCTTTTTCCATAGCGTAAATAAACCGCGGCCAATATCAAGCTCCCAGTGGTTTCACAAGGCTCACATACCACTGCTTCCATGGACGGAATCTTAGTACCATTCATTCCTGATTTTCTCCTTTAACCTCTGGCCTTTCCTGCTTCTTGCATTTTTTGGTCCTTCCTCCTTTACCAAAATTCTAAACATTGAGCTTTGCTAGGTCTTGGATCTAGGCCCCTCCTCTCTTTTCCTTTCTTTTCATCCTATTTATTTTCTTTCTTTTTTTTTTTTTTTTAAAGACTATTTATTTATTTGACAGAGAGATAGAGCATAAGCAGGGGGAGTAGCAACCAGAGGGAAAAGCAGGCTCCCGGCTGAGTAAGGAGCCCTATGTGGGACTTGATCCCAGGACTCTGAGATCACGACCTGAGCTGAAGGCAGACGCTTAACTGACTGAACCACCCAGGCGCCCCTCTCTTTTCCTTTCTTTCTTCATAGAAGGCCTTGACTAGCCACAGGCTTTCTTTCCTTTACAATTTTTTTTTTAAATTGTATTTATTTTTACCACAAGCAGTAACTTGAAAAAAAATTGAAGCGATATAAAAATGCTTTAAGAGGGGCACCTCGGTGGCTCAGTGGGATAAGCTTCTGCCTTCAGCTCAGGTCATGATCTCAGGGTCGTGCGATCAAGTCCCGCATTGGGCTCTCTGCTCTGCAGGGATCCTGCTTCCCCCTCTCTCTGTCTGCCTCTCTGCCTACTTGTGATCCCTCTCTTGCTCTGTCAAATAAATAAATAAAATCTTTAAAAAATAAATGCTTTAAGAGGTCTCATGTCTACTCTGGTCCCCATCCATCTCTACCCTTTTACCTTTCAGGTAAGCACTTTTATTAGTTCCTTGTGTATTTTTCCAGGGTTTCCTTTTGTGAATGCAAATGTATGTATATGTCTGTGTATATGTGTGTGTGTGTACATATATACTTATTTCTCCCTGTCCACAAAAGGCAGTATCATAAACACTATTTTGCATTTAAAAAAAATTTTTTTTTACTGTATATGCCAAGCTCTTTCTATATCAGTACAGAGATATTCACACAATTTTAAAAAATGCCATCTATATGCTAACCACTTCCAAAGTTATATATTCCATATAGAGTCTTATCTGAGTCATGGATTTCCTAACTGCTTACTTGACCCTTGATATCTCAAGTATGTCTCAAACTTACCATGTCCGAAATGAAACACCTGTTTTCACTTCCTGTGGTGTACCTTATCTTGTTGGCCCACCCATTCCTCATTACCAAATCAGAGCACCCTTTCCCCCTCTGCTGTGAGTGTTGGCTGCTAAGGGCTTACAGCTGCGCGTTCCCTGGAGAATAGCCTTCAGCTGACGTGACCCACTTTGTTCTGGAAGTTATGCACCACAAACCACCAACTGATACTGAGGCTTCTTGTCTTACTAGAGGACAGACAACTCTACAGCGAGGTTATATGGAAACTGTTCCATTCTTTCCTCTTCCCTGTCCTGTTTCCCTCACTCCTTTCATGATTTTCCTGGATAGAAATTTTCCTGGGGCGCCTGAGTGGCTAAGTCAGTTAAGTGTCTGCCTTCAGCTCAGGTCATGATCCCAGAGCTCTGGGATCAAGTCCCAAATTGGGCTCGCTGCTCAGTAGGGAGCTTGCTTCTCCCTTTCCCACTCCCCCTGCTTGTGCTCTGTCTCTTTCTCTCTCTCTCTGTCAAATAAATAAGTAAAATCTTAAAAAAAAAAGAAAAGAAAAGAAAAGAAATTTTCCTAATATGTAAAGATCTACAAATTAATAAGTCCCCAAATCCAAGGTCAAATGGACCAAGTACATAACAGACTGATAACAGAAAATGTAATACAAATGTCTCTTAATATTGGAGAATATACTCTTACTTATAATAAAACAAACATAAGGTTATACCAAGACAAGAATTTTTGGCTCATCAGATTGACAACACTTGATATATACTGTAGTGGCAACACTATGGGGAAATAGGCATCCCAGGTGTTCTTGGAAGGCATATAAGTTGGTATAACACTGTGGAGGACTATAGGCTCTGGATCAAAATTTACATAAACCCACAGTGTGACCCACAGATGCTGTTTCAAAGTGTTCACAGTAGCAAAAGACTGGAAACAACCTCAATGTTTGTATGTTGGGACAAGTTACATAAATTAAAATATTTCCATATAAGGGTATATAATCAATTAAAAAAGAAATGTGGGTGCCTGGGTGGCTCAGTTGTTTAAGCAATTGCCTTCAGCTCAGGTCATGATCTTAGAGTCCTGGGATCGAGTTCCACATCGCTCTCCATGCTCAGCAGGGAGTCTGTTTCTCCCTGACTTTTCCCCTCTTGTGCTTGCTCTCTCAATCTCCCTCTCAAAAATAAATAAATAAAAATCTTAAAAAAAAAAAAAAGAAATGTGCCTTATGTTCTGAAATGGGTTAATCTCTAAGATGAACTATCAGATGAAAAAAGCCAGATGAAGTATAGTGTATACAATTATTAATATATATTATTTCCACATTTATGCTGCCAGATAATATACATACTATGTATATATTTGTTCACATGTGCATTAAATGTCCCTGGAAGGATCACAGTATGGCATAATAAAAATAAATATTTGGGGGCACCTGGGTGGCTCAGTGGGTTAGGCCTCTGCTTTTGGCTCAGGTCATGATCTCAGGGTCCTGGGATCAAGCCCCACATCGGACTCTCTGCTCAGCGGGGAGTCGGCTTCCCTCTCTCTCTCTGCCTGCCTCTCGGTCTACTTGTGATCTCTCTGTCAAAAAATAAATCTTTAAAAAATATATATTTGGCCTTTGCCACAGTTCTAACACAGACCTAAAACCCTTGGAATTTCCGGAGTATTAGGATTGTCTTCTGTTATTCATAACAAGCCCCTTCCAGCCACATCTGAGTTTATGTTAACAAGGTGACTGAGGGTGGGGCTCCCTTGATAGCTTCAGGATAGGGGCTGGTCACCAGAGTGAACAAGCAAATGACTAGAGTGTTGGAAATTTCAGCCTTTCCTTCATGGATGGGATGGGGTGCTAGAGATTCAGTTCAATCGCCAACTGCCAGTGATTTAATCAATCAGCCTATGTAATGACACTTGAATAAAAACTCTTGAGCAATGAGGTCTGGAGAGCTTTCAGGTTGAGGAACACATCAACATGTTGGGAGAGTGGTGTGCCCCGAGAGGAGATAGAAACTCTTTCCAGGCTCCATACCGCACACCTTGCGTTATACATTTCTTCCATTTGACCGTTCCTGAGTTGTAGCCTTTATAGTAAACCAGCAATCATAAGCAAAATGCTTTCCTGAGTTCTGTGAGGCATTCTAGGAAATCATCAGACCTGAAGGGGCAGATGGGTAGGAACTGCTGAATTTGTAGCCACGTCAGACAGAAGACAAGACATTCTACATATTACTGCTTTTTATTAAACTAAAGCACATTTTTAAAAAATTGAAATTCTACATGAAATCAGAATTATCTGTAATTCCACAGGTAGATAATGGTGGTTGACATTAAACAAATAATAAGCATTAAACAGGTACTTGGTTAGAATATTCAAACTGTAGGGAAATTGTTTTGTTTACTTCTGCAAAATATTTTCCCATGATTACATAGCACTGATATTTGTATACTACATAATATAATACTGTTCACCCTGACCTGCACATTGTTTTTTCAGTTAATAATATATCTTGGAGAATTTTCCCCGTTAAAACATGACACATCACTTCATGTTTGTCTTTTTTTTTTTTCCCAAAGATTTTATTTATTTGACAGAGAGAGAGATCACAAGCAGGCAGAGAGTGAAGGGGAAGCAGGCTCCCCGCTGAGCAGAGAGCCCGATGCATGGTTTGATCCCAGGACCCTGAGATCATGACCTGAGCGGTAGGCAGAGGCTTAACACACTGAGCCATAGGCGCCCCTCATGTTTGTCTTAAACTGTTATAATATCTGATCATATTGCTGTATTAGAATTTGACTAACCTGCTTTTTTATTTTAGAAATTCATTCATTTGTTTCAAGAGAAATCATGAAGGAACAGGGGGAGAGGCAGAGGGGGAGAGAGAGAGAATCCTAAGCAGATTCCACACCAAGCTTGGAGCCAGAGGCAGGGCTCGGTCTCATGGCCCTGAGATCACCACCTGAGCAAACCAAGAGTCAGTTGCTTATTTGACTGTACCACCCAAAGCCCCTAACCAATCTGCTTTTGATGGTCCTTCAGGTTGTTTCCAACCTTACCCCACCCCATCCCCTTTCTTGGGCTGTTTTTTGGCTGATACTCTTGCCATGATTGACCTTGTTCATATCTTTGTTCACATTCATGTCCAGTTGGTGTACTTTTGCAAGGGGTTCTCAGAAATATATTTAGGGGTTCCTGGGTGGTTCAGTCGGTTGAGCGACTGACTTTTGGTTTGGGCTCAGGTCATGGTCTTGGGGTTTTAGGATCAGCCCTGTGTTGGCTTCTGTGCTCACCAGGGAGTCTGCTTGAAGGATTCTCTCCCTTTGTCCTTCTTCCCACTCTCTCTCTCTCTCTCTCTCTAAATAAATAAATAAATAAATCTTTAAAAAAGAGAGAGAAATGCATTTAAAATTCTGATCAATTTGCCAAGTTTTTTTCAAAAAGAGTTACTTAAATTTATATTCTCAAGAATGGTAAAACATTTTTTTCTGCACCCTAACCAATTACTAAGTTTTTTTTTCACTTTGAAAATCTGAGAAATAAAAATATCTCAATTTTGTTTAATTTACACTTCTGTAAAATTGAGTGAGATTCTTTTTGTTTTGGCCATTTGCTTTTATTTTTTTGTTAATAGGCTATTTATATAGTTTGCCTATTCATTTTTTTCCTGAATCATTTCTCTATTACATGCGAGAAATGTTTTCTTTTAGTTCTGCCATTGTCTTCTTATTTTGTTTATGGAGTTTTTTTCACCTTAAATTTTCATTGTTATATGATTGGACTTAGTCTTTTCCTTTATACCTTTTTGGCAGAGGGTTAGTTGGATATTTTCCAGTTGTTTTTACTACACAAATAGAAAGCAAAAAGTTCACAGAAGGAATTTGACAAATATAGAAAAGGTGATAGAAGAGAAAAAATAAGCATTGGTATTTCTGCTACTGAGAAAAGAATCTATTTATTGTGTCTAGTTTTTTATACAATTTTTCCTGATGATAATAAGTGAATTAGAGGCAGACTTCTCAGGTTGCCAAGGAGCGTGGCAGAATAATATTTTTGAAGTATTAATATATTTTAAATAGATTTTATACGTTAATAAATTTAATTTGAAGTAATTGCTGTATGTTCAAAGATTAATGTTTTTTGTTCCTATTCTGTCCCTACATTGAGCCAAACATTTTTCCTGTTTACTCTGTTGATAAAGACCCCATGGGCTGGGAATGAGGGAGAAGAGGGGAAACAATGCTGTGTATCTCCAAGGGGCAACCTGGTGCTGGGCCTTTTCTGGGTTGATGGGAATGGGGGGCTCAAGGGCTGACAAGGTCTGCCTTGTCTTCCTGGGGGTTCCAGGAAAGTAGTGGAGGTCTGAGATTATCTCACCCTTTGCCCTAGTGTTTGTGTTGGGAAAAGAAATTTCAGCATAACAGTCAGTCCTAGGTCTCCCATAGCTTGGAGTGGCCGGAAGTACATCCATGCTTGTCAGAGACAGGTACAGGAGTACCTGAAAAAGGCCTGGCAAATTAGGAGATGCTGTGAATTGGGAAGAGGGGCCCAAGAACAGATGTCAGCACTGTCCTTCTATCAAAGGCCAGATGGGAGCTCAGTTGCCTCCGTGGATGCCAGTGGGGAGAGACGCTGACAATTGGCGACTCCTAGGAATAAGCACACGGCAGAGGATGCCAGCATGGACAGATGACTACCGAAGACCAGATGAGCCCCCTCTACGTCCAGATGTTCTATCAATCTCCCCCCAACTCCTGGGGGTAAAGGCGGGAGGGAGGAAAACCCTGAATGGACCAAGATTACTTGGAATTGAATTCTTTCTAGTTCTGCCATCAAATGAAATGGAGGCCTAAAGTTATGGAAAATACAGGCTTTTACATTTTTGCATACCCGAGTTTTGTTGTCAGAATATTATGACCACTACATAGTTAAGGCTGAATTGAGGCACCAGAAAAGACCTTAGATAAAAGCATGACTAGAAAGAAATGTTTCCCTCTGGTGGAGGGGGGCAGGGATGACTCAACCTAAAAAAAGGATTCTAGACTCTAGAAAAAATTGTGGACAGAAGAAGAACAGTGGAATTATTTCTCTTTGTTATTAGATGGGAGTTTTGGCGACATCTGTAGCTGACAGAAAACTATAGTAGAAAGGCAATGTGTCACTCAACAAACTTTATCTTGGTTCTAGAAAGCATGGCTCTGGAGTCTGCATTCAAGATTCATAGAAGTATAATTAATCTACAGGAGGAAACAGGTATCTGTGAATGTTTAGTATTCTGGTATTTCCCAGCCACGCTCAGAGATCCAGATAACTAAGCACTTCCAAAAAAAAGAAGGACGACGGAGCGAACATATTTTTATTCCAATGCAGACGTGTTCATTGAAAGTAGTTCTCAACCCTGGCTACTCATTAGAACAATCAAAGGAGCTTTATAAAATGCTGGGCCTAGGATCTGCCATCTCCAAGGTTCTAGTTTAATTAGATGAATTCATTTGCGATTGTGGGATACTAGAGAACTAAAGAGCACAGGAAACTTGACTTTGCATTGCTAAGCACTAGCAGCTTATGGAAGCTATGGAAATATAGCCTATGGAAAATACTGCTAGTTGTCCCATTATACTAGTAAGAGATCTTTCATTTTGTAGTTGGGTGTATGGTCATCTAAAATATTTTAATATGGTCACATAAAATAAGCACTGTATTTCACAGTGCTTTTTACATCAAGGTCTGGCCATTTGATTATGTTATCCTGCCTCCTCTTGCCTTTTCAGTGAGAACTTAAAATGTTTTTGGCTATGAGTAGCAGAAAATCCAGCTCGAGGTAGTTTCATAATAATTATTCTCCTATAACGATGAGTCTAGAGGTTGGCAGTCCAGAGCTGAAGAAGCAGCTCAAAGATGTCATCAAGTTCGGATTCTTCCTGTTTTTGCACTCTACCATTCTTAGTACAGTGGCTTCTCACATCGTGGTAGATGGCACAATAGCCGTCACAGCTTCCAGCATCACTTTCATGTTTATGACAGGCAGAAGGTGGGAGGGATGGCTCTAGCTTTATCTGTCCTTTGTCTTACTAAGAGAAGCAACCTCTTTAACAGAATTCCTCCTAGTAGACTTCCATATTAATCCCATTGGCTAGAACCATGAGGGGTTGCTAAGGAATATTTATGTTTTCTAGCCTCTACACTAAGAGGGAGAAGGTGGATGGAATGGACGTTGGGTGGGCCAACCAACAGTGTCCATTATATGGTCCTACTATATGTATTCAATCATCATTTCTGTTCATTTTACTCCCATCGAGTTACTCTTGAATCTCCATGGTCACTTCCCTAATTCAAAGCCGCCTCATTTTTGCCTCCACTTTTGAAAAAAAAAATCTCCAAAATGGTCTCTGTTTGCAAGCTGCTTTTGCTGTAGTATTTGAGAATAGTCGATTCTTCTTATTTTTAAGTTTTTAAAAAATTTTTAAATTTATTTGACAGAGAGAGGGAGATCACAAGTAGGTAGAGAGGCAGTCAGAGAGAGAGGGGGAAGCAGGCTCCCTGCTGAGCAGAGAGCCTGACTCGGGGCTGGATCCCAGGACCCTAAGATCATGACCTGAGCCGAAGCAGAGGCGTAACCCACTGAGCCACTCAGGCACCCCTCAATTCTTCTTTAAAAGACAAAACAAGGACGCCTGGGCGGCTCAGTTGGTTGGACGACTGCCTTCGGCTCAGGTCATGATCCCGGAGTCCCGGGATCGAGTCCCACATCAGGCTCCCAGCTCCATGGGGAGTCTGCTTCGCTCTCTGACCTTCTCCTCGCTCATGCTCTCTCTCACTGTCTCTCTCTCAAATAAATAAATAAATAAAATCTTTAAAAAAAAAAAAAAAAAAAAAGACAAAACAAGTTGTGCCTGGGTGGCTCAGTTGTTAGGTGTCTGCCTTCAGCTCAGGTTATGATCCCACGGTTCTGGGATTGGGACCCACATCGGGCTCCCTGCTCAGCGGGAAGCCTGCTTCTCCCTCTCCTACTCCCCCTACTTGTATTCCCTCTCCTCACTGTCTCTCTCTCTGTCAGGTGAATAAATTAAAAATAAATAAATAAATAATAAAAGACAAAACAAACAGATAGTAGGAGATAAGTCTTCAGAAGCACAAAGCATCAGTATTAAGTAAACAAAAGGCTTAAGAGATAGAGCCAAACCTCGCTGGGTGTGTTAAGCATAGAGAATGAATAAACAAGTAGCATGTGAGAGGTAGGTAGAATTCATAAGCTGTGTTAAAAATAGACAGTAAATTACTAACCTATGAGACAGACAGAGGATACATGGAGTAAATAGCAAATCAGATAGAACAGGACAGAGTTGCTTACACATAGAGGGCTGATTGTGTTTTCACTGGGCTGACAGTGATATGTTGCCCTCCTCAGTCACCCGAGAGTGACAGTATGATTGTGATTTGCCTAAGCATTGCAGATAAAACTGTAGCTGTGCCACAGCTCTGGCCACATGTCCTTGCCTGTGCCTCCTCAATGGAGCGAGCATGTCCTAAGTCTCTGGTACCTTCCCTCTGTGGGCCCCTTGCTCAAACCTCAAGTGTGGTCCTCACCACCATGTCATCAAGTGGGGGACCCTGATGTGATGGGGCGGGTGGAGGAGGGCGTGTGAACACGACTCAGGCACTAGGGTTCTTTCACCTGCTTGCACCCTAGCCTCTGTCGACCACGCCATCGGCTGCCTCGTGCTCTCACCATGGGTTTTAGTATTTATGTAGGTATGTATGTTTGTGTTTATTTTTTTTCACCATGGGTTTTAGATTGATCTAATGGACAATGTGGTTTGAGACTTTTAATTTGCACTGGGAGCTTTTCTGTTCTCTGTGGGAGAGTTTTGCTTGCGGCATGGTGTTCCTGGCTGTGTACCTGGAGTCCACAGGGCTCAAGGTCACGTCCTGCACAGCACTAGTCCTCTGTCTGCCCACTCCAATCCATCCTCCGAATATTGCTATAACCTGTTACAATTTCCAATCTGATCAGGGTTAACTCGTCTCCAGCCTTTTAGCATCGCACCCTGGCCAACACAGAACCATCCCTCTTTAACAGCATACGAGAAGCTTGGGCTCCCTGAGAAGCAGAAAGTGAGTTGCAGATTAGCCTGCAGGAAATACATTAGATGGCGCTCTTGGGGGCCTTTATATTTGACTCACCCTCCCCACCCCCCCAGCATCTACAAATTTTTCTGTGTGGGTGGCTCCTGGGGAAGCGGATGTGACCTTGCGTGAGTGACAGCCATTCCGTGAATCCCTCAGTCCTGGAGCAGGGTTCTGGAGAGCACAACACAGTCCTATAAGACTTTACCTGGCTGGTCACTTCTCCATCTTTTTTTGCTTTTTCTTCCATTAAATGCAGAGCCACTAAGATCTAGTTGCATTGTTCAAACATACCAGGCTCCTTCTTCCTCCATGCCCTGTTACTCTGATCCTTCCGCTCTGGATGGCCTCTGTCCTCTGTCCGCCTCCCTCCACCACTGCCAATCCCGACGGACACCTTCTCAGACCACACCCATTCCGCATGCGGTGAGGCCGACCCTGTTCCAATCCCCTCTCTGGGTCTGCTGTTTATCTGCGGCTTCCCTGGGGCTCAGCTGCGGGGAGGATGCGGCTGGCGTCCTGCCTGAGGCACAGGTGATGAGTGCTTGGACAGGAGGGATAAAGGCAAATCCTGTCCCACATTCTAAGATACCTTCTCTCTCTGAATAGCCCCCTTCCCTCTGCCCTCCCCAGCCACCCCAACTGCAGTAATAAGAAACCTGCATTCATTTTGTAACAGAAGACTGCATACTGTAGCTCTAAATGGTGCTTTAAAATGTTAATGGTAGGCTAAATCGAAAAACACATAGGGAGCATTTTGAAGATGCCCTGCAGCTGGATTTGTTTTATGCTAGAGCAATTTTGCTGCCTGGTTGCTTCCTGCTGAAAGCACAGAGGATGTGCTGAAATGCTGCCACTGTAAACAAAACCAGATCAGGCAGACGCCTCTCTCCTGCACCAACAGACCAACCTTATAAGCTGTTGGCAGCAATGCTCTTTGACAGGCACAGTGCTAGGAAGCAAATGGCTTCCGAAACAAGAATTGAAAGGGGGGAACTCCTCAACACCAGCCTGAAAAATGTTAGCACTAGAAGGAGCTTTAGAAATCATGTAGTCCAGGGATGCCATGGCGGCTCAGTGGGTTGGGTGTCTGCCTTCAGCTCAGGTCATGATTCTAGACTCCTGGGATTGAGCCCCGGGGAGTGGGTGGGAGGGTTGGGGGAGGGGGGTGATGTGGGGGTGTCCCTCTTGCCTTCTACCCTTTCCCATATCTTGCCCATGTGCTCTCTCCTTCTCTAATAAATAAAATCCTTTTTTTTTTTTTAAGATTTTATTTACTTGACAGAGAGAGACACAGAGAGACACAGCAGGGGGAGTGGGAGAGGGAGAAGCAGGCTTCCCACAGAGCAGGGACCCCGATGCAGGACTTGAACACAGGACCCTGGGATTATGACCTGAGCCAAAGGCAGATGCTTAACGACTGAGCCACCCAGGCATCCCTCTAATAAATAAAATATTTTAAAAAAATCATATAGTCTAGCTTCCATAATTTATAATTGAGGAAACTGAGGCCCAGGAAGACTACGGTAATTTAGCTTAAGGCACAAAGCTTATGAATGGCAGCCTGAACTAAAACCCAGGTTTCTTGGCTCCTAGTCTAATCTTTACTCTGCTACATTGTATTCAAGTTCATTACATTAGTGTTTTCATTTTTGCCATTGTGCATCTCAGAAGATCATGTGTAATTCCCATGATCAAAATAGCTATAATATCTAACTGTATATGGAGTGGCTATGGGTTCTATCCCTGGGAGGAACAGTTAACAAATGCACTAATTTGGACTTTTGTGTTCGCTTCTCTCCTCAAGGCTAATTACTTGTGTAATTAAGGCATTTTGCCTTGATCATAAATGCAATCACATAAAATATTTGATGAATCTTGACTTTGTGATGTGAGGACCCAACATATGTATGAAGTCTTTTCATTAAAACTTACAAAAACGAATCAACTAATTAGCTCTGAGATGTTTGAAGCTTAAACAGGAGTAAATTAGTAAATTTTAGAATTATTCTGTTTTGTTTATCAGCTCACACAGGTATGACAAACCGTAAGGGAGTTGAATTATTTGTGGAAATCATGATTTACTATTTCCTTATCATATTCTTTGTGAAGCCTCCGACATGCCACTGAGTTAAAGCAATTTGTTCTGGTTTAATGTTTCTTTATGTCCCAATGACACCTTTTCCTCCCTGCAGCTCAAAGTACTTAATACATATCAACTCGGTAATCCTCTCCACAGTACAGCCAGGGAGAGTTGATGGCAAATATAATCCTCTTGATACAGAAAGCTGGAAAAATCTCATGTCCAGTGGACTTGCGTGCTAAAATGCGTTATCAGAGCATTTATGCCCTGATTGGAAATTGTTGTCCAAATTACATGTGGCTTCCCTGCCGCTCAGCTGCAGGGAGGATGGGGCTGGCATCCAGCCTGAGGCACAGGTGATGAGTGCTTGGACAGGAGGGATGTCCAAGATGCCTCTGGCATCTTTTCAATTGAGAAAAGAGAAAAGAAGAACAATAACCTAACAAGTGTGTCCAACATGTTCCATGTTTCACCCACCCAGTCTATGACCCACTTTCTTTGTCAGCTGACAGCATCTCCCTCATCTTCTGCCTCATGTCCTAGTGGGATGAATCATCTTCAAAAACTCACGTCCACCTATCAAAACTCTCTACAACCTCCCTTCAGTTCCCTCTTAGAGACACTCTCTTCCCTGTTCAATCCACACTTCACAACCCCACCCTCAGCCCCACGCTTCCTGCAAGTAATTGTAGCTTTTGGTAACTGGTAACATCTAGAGTGGACTATATCCCTATCTCCTCCCAGGCCAGCCATGGGGGGCCCCGAAATGGCTGCTTCTCAAACTGCCTTCTAATGTGTCTTCCCATGAGCTTGTAAATATTGCCCACGGCCTCTTATCCCTCTTTAGAAGTAGTTTGACCCAGGAAAGTTCATTATAAATGGGAGTTGGTGTATTTACCCAGCCACCCTACTAGCGTAAAGGCAGCTCTTGCAGGAAGGGAGGTTAACACTGCACCTTGTCTGGTATTATTAGAGCAAGCCAGGCCACATGGAATAGACTCTATTCAACAGAGGAAAAGATTCACTCACCTTTATTCCTTAATTAATGCTGGCACCAATTCCTAACCTTCTCCAGGGAAAAAAGTCTCCTCACTAGCAGAGCCTAATAGAATGCTAACAGGAGGGGCGCCTGGGTGGCTCAGTGGGTTGAGCCGCTGCCTTCGGCTCAGGTCTTGATCTCAGGGTCCTGGGATCGAGTCCTGCATCGGGCTCTCTGCTCAGCGGGGAGCCTGCTTCCTCCTCTCTCTCTCTCTCTGCCAACTTGTGATCTCTCTCTGTCAAATAAATAAATAAAATCTTTAAAAAAAAAAAAGAATGCTAGCAGGAAATTTACCATCACTCCATGTGCATGCCCTCCATTTTGTGTCTAAAGCTTGCATTGACTTTCAACCAAAGCTCCTTTTTCTTAGGAAAGAACACTGTCTTTGTTCTCTGGGCTGGATTGTTTTATTGTTTCTGTTACACATGTATTTGGGCCTGGAGATTATAAGTAAGATTCTGGTCTAGACAACAGGGACAGGAAATAAAATTAGGGATGTCTCATGGTGCCAGGAACAAAATTGTTGTAGCGATAAGTAGGTTGAGTACTAATTAATCAATGAAAGGATTATGTTCTTAAGGAGAA
This sequence comes from Mustela nivalis, assembly GCF_964662115.1. Classification (NCBI taxonomy): domain Eukaryota; kingdom Metazoa; phylum Chordata; class Mammalia; order Carnivora; family Mustelidae; genus Mustela; species Mustela nivalis. The sequence goes on along the minus strand of NC_139022.1, from coordinate 50,490,755 downwards.
GGATAGAGGGCAATTTTGATGTATGGGAGGACAGGAAATAACTTGTTTGCAGGAAAAAAAACATAAGGCCTGATTCCTGATTTCCTTATTTGGGAATTCCTGGCAATTCTGAGGTATAGGTGAGCAGGAAAAGAAACAAACAAACAAAAAAAAAAAAAAAAAAAAAAAGAAAGAAAGAAAGAAAGAAAGAAAAGAAAAGAATATAGGACCCGAGTCCTGATTCAGTGGTACTTAGAGTGTAGACACTGGCACACAAGCATTAGCAAAGTCCTCTGGGACTTTGTTGGAAATGCAAATTCAGGTTCCATCTTGAACTTCCCAAATCAGAAACTGGGGGTGGGTCCTAAAATAAACTTGTACTTTCACAAATCCTACAGGTGATTCTGATGCATGCTAAAGTTTATTTATTTTTTTTTTAAGATTTTATTTATTTGACAGAGAGAGATCACAAGTAGGCAGAGAGGCAGGCAGAGAGAGAGAGAGAGAGGAGGAAGCAGGTCCCCTGCCAAGCAGAGAGCCCAATGTAGGACTGGATCCCAGATCCCTGAGATCATGACCTGAGCTGAAGGCAGAGGCTTTAACCCGCTGAGCCACCCAGGCGCCCCTGATGCATGCTAAAGTTTAAGAACCCCTGGGTTAAACCTCATCTGTAGGAAGAATATTTAATTCAGGACACCTAGTGTAGGAGGACATTCGGGCAAAGAAATCAAGGGTCAGTTTTGTTCCATGTGGGGAAATCCATCCCACCCAGGTCTCTGGGTCAAGGTTGGGGAAGAGCCAGGAGTGGAGCCCCAGGGGCCCCTGCTGGTTTCTTTAGAATTCAAAGGAGGGCTTCAGAGCTGAGCTGCCAAAAACTTTGTAGCTGGACTAATTAGTCCCTAGGAATTTCCTGTAAGGGTTTGAAGGGCTGGGTTGGAAACTCAAAACCGATTGCTCTGGTGAAGTGAGAAAAAAGGACCAACCACGATGCTGCAGTACCACAACAGCCCTTCCTCCCCTAGAGGGACTGAAGGCAGGCTTGTTTCTGTGTAGTAGGCTGTGAAAAGCCATTCCTTTGCTCTGATGGGAACTGGGCTCAAGGGAGTTTCCCTTCCAGCAAGATGCTGAGAATAAACCCAATGCCAGCCAAATCTCAAGCCAGGGTCACAGGCCAGTCAGCCTGCCTGCTTGCCTGCCAGCCTGCCCGCTTTTCTTTCCATCTACCCCTTCCTTCTTTCTGACATTTTTTCCTTCAGTGTGGCCAGAGGCTTTCACTGAGAGGTCTTCTGCATTGACTGTGGGGGGCCACCGCGAGACACAGGACCTGAAGCTGGAGCCCATCATTGTCACCTCTGGGGACTGAATTAGATGCTCACTAATGGTCCTTCTAGTTCTGATCTTTTTCTGCTGAAATGCTTCTCAGGGTCCAGAAGTTTCATCCCGGTGAGAAATGCAGCCAGAGTTCTAAGACCTCTCCTACACCTTCATAAAACTCACTGGTCCAGCCACCGCTTTCTCTCAGATGTCACACCTCAGCGAGATCAGCTTCTCACGACTGTCTCAAACTTGAGATCCACGGTTTACATTTCTCCCCGAGGTCCCCTCTCTCATGTATGCATTTGTGCATTTAGTCCACACTGAACTTGGACTTCATACTACGTGCGAACCCTTCACTCCAAGTGTTGGGAGCAGTGCTGCGTGTCCTCTCGCTTCACCTTGGCTCTGTGGTTCCTCTGCCTTCAGCCCTCACCTACCATCCCCTCAACCAGCTGGTGACTGCTCACTTAACCTTCAGTGTTCAGTTAAGATGCCATCTCCTCTTTCTGGACTTCTCTGATCACCCCATGATCCTAAGCATATGGATTATTTTCTCCTCTGACCCTCCATTCTATTTGGCTGTCTATCCATCTGGCACATCTCTATTTTAAATATCAGTAGACTGGGGCGCCTGGGTGGCTCAGTGGGTTAAGCCACTGCCTTCGGCTCAGGTCATGATCTCAGGGTCCTGGGATCGAGTCCCACATCGGGCTCTCTGCTTAGCGGGGAGCCTGCTTCCTCCTCTCTCTTTCTCTCTGCCTGCCTCTCTGCCTACTTGTGATCTCTCTCTGTCAAATAAATAAAATCTTAAAAAAAAATAAATAAAAATAAATAAATAAATATCAGTAGACTTTATTCTGAATGCACATTTTCCCTCACCCAGATAGGCTGTGAGGTCTGTGAAGGTAGGAGTAAGTTACTTATGGGATAGATTGCTTTCCCATATTTGGTCAGTAATATAGATGATAAATTCTGTGGGAAGGGGCATAGATAAAAATGTCTTTGGGCCCATGACGTTTTGGTTAGTATGGACAAAGCCAGTGCATGTGTATTTCTAAAATCTGAAAAAAAAAGTTTTTGTGCTCTCTGGGGGCTCCATTAATGATGTGGGCGAGAAAAGTGAATCCCAGGAAGAGAAGATAACATTATTTTTTCTCCATAACTGGAGGTTGGAGTCTCAAGTTAAGAACCGCTAATCTCTAAACTGTGAGCCAGTCCATGGTTTGACTTCCCACATGGTTACAGCAACTTTAAAACCTGTCAACTGAGGATATAAACCAAGCTTGCCACTGCATTAAGGTATACGTGTAGCAAAGAGTTATTTACATGCTTCTAAAGCACTGTCAGGACAGAGAAAGCACACGAGAGCATCACAATGAATTGGTGCCTGTCAGAGCCTTTGAAAATGTTAAGTACCCTACAAGTGCCCAGCAGGGCTCCTGCTACCATTGTTTTATTGTCCTACCAAATAACTACAGCAATATCATGCCATTCTCCTGGCGAGTTTAACATATCATTTGCATTTACAGTGTAGAGTTGTTATTAAAGGCAGGATATTTTTGCAAGTGCAAATGTTATATCTGCTGTCTTCCCTCTCTTATAGTGGCACAGTATTTAAGAACCTGCTGCTCAACCACCTGTTCATGTTTATTACTGTGAGAACCACATTCCTGTCATCAGCAAATTTCTTTTTTTGGTTGTAGCATCATTCCAACCTCATCTTGGAAGACTACCTCATCTGGTAGTCTTCAGAAAGAGCACAGAGATGGGCACCAAGATCCAGGAAATGGGTGGCACAGTTTTGCCTGATTTAAAAAGGATCCCCACCCCTCCACTCCAAGATCATGCACATTCTTCCTGCTGATAATAACATCTCTAGGGAAGGACAATTTCTGATTCTCATTTTTAGGGCATGGGATTTCAATTCGCCCGTTTTAACATGCATATGGTCAAGCTGTGGGGCTCTCCTTCTTTGGATCACGAAGAGCCATTGTGTCAAGAAAACTCATGGCCTGGCAGGTTAGCTTGAGAGCATCCTGATGAAGACATGGAGTATTTCCTGCAGGGGATCCTTTCCATCCCCCTGTAATCAGTTCCAGTAGTGGTTTCAACTATAGAAGGATGGTGAGAGATAAAATGATTTGGTTCATTGCCAAAGGATTCCTAGGCAATCTCCAGGATTAGGAGATCTTGGCTTTATTGTGGGGAAAAAAAAAAAAAAAAAAGATGGTAGTGAATAACTAGAATCCTGGATACGAGTTTAAAAAGATAGACCAGAAAGTGTCCTGCTCATGAGGTCTAATCTATGCACATCTCCATTAGTGGGAGGAAAGGACTAGAAAAAGAGAAAGGGAAGGAAAAAGAGAAACGGTTAAGAATTAGACAAAGTCAAAGAGGTGAAGAGACACTTCTGCACTGGCCTAGGTACTAATATTCACTTAATATTCAGGGCTCTAACAAATGCTAAAGACCAATGACTAAATGCAACAAGAATCTCGAGTCTGGTACTCCGAAGAGGGAGGAAAGGGATAGCGAAATGAATTTAATCAACATTTACACCTCTGCCATGCTGGGCTGTCACAGAAAGGTTTCTGTGAAGGCTTCGAGGCCACCATGAAGGAGACGTGGGGCTTTTAAACACTAGGATTATGACACTGGATTGAAGGAGGGGAGATTAAAGCTGTTTCT